>NW_015540967.1:280136-299939 GCF_001515605.1 Sinocyclocheilus anshuiensis
CTACAGTCAAGCACGGAGGTGGAAACATTATGCTTTGGGGCTGTTTTTCTGCTAAGGGTACAGGACGACTTCACCGCATTGAGAGGCAAATGGACGGGACCATGTACTGTAAAATTTTGGACAAGTACCTCCTTCCCTCAGCCAGAACACTGAAGATGGGTCATGGATGGGTCTTCCAGCATGACAATGACCCGAAACATACCGCCAAGGCAACCAAGGAGTGGCTCAAGAAGAAGCACATTAAGGTCATGGAGTGGCCTAGCCAGTCTCCAGACCTCAATCCTATAGAAAATCTGTGGAGGGAGCTGAAACTTCGAGCTGCCAAACAACAGCCAAGAATCCTTAAGGATTTAGAGAGAATCTGTAAAGAGGAGTGGATCAAAATCCCTCCTGAGATGTGTGCAAACCTAGTGACCAACTACAAAAAACGTCTTACCTCTGTGCTTGCCAACAAGGGTTTCTGCACCAAGAACTAAGTCATGTTTTGCTTGGGAATCAAATACTTATTTCACTCACTGAAATGCAAATCAATCTCTAACCTTTATATAATGTGTTTTTTCTGGATTTTTTGGTTGGTATTCTGTCTCTATAAGTTAAAATAAACCTACCATAAAAATTACAGACCCTTCATTTTTGTAAGTGGGCAAACTTACAAAATCAGCAGGGGATCAGATAAATATTTTCCCCACTGTATTTCTTGATTTATGCCTTAGTTTTAGGTTGTAATGTTTACCTTTTTTAAAGTAATGCGAAATTGATAGTTTTATTTGTATTTATTTATTGTATTTTTTTATTTATTTTTATTGATATATTTGTATTTTGAATGTAATTTGGCAATTAAATGCATTAAATTGATTTATTTTTCACAGTTATTAATGTAAGCAATTTCAGCAAAAAAAAAATGTTAGTTGTTTAAATTAGCAAAAAAAATGGTTGTTTATTTTAAGAGACCTATCTTATTTTCTTTTGTATATTTAGCATTGCTCTTTAATAAAGAAAAATTACTTCTTATCCGATTACTCGATTAATCGACGGAATAATCGGTAGAATACTCGATTACTAAAATAATCGATAGCTGCAGCCCTAAATATCAGTAGACAGTACAAACATGAAAGACGAAAAACACCATTAAAATGCTAAAACTATTATAAAACACTTCATAAGACAACAGAACGTAGTTACCTTTATTTTTTTGCTCTGCAACCTGAAACAAGGAAAAAAATAGTCAGTATGGATATTTAAAATTACTCAAAGTACGGAACAATGTTTGCTAGGACAATGCCCGAGTTTTATTCCTCCATAGATTTGTGCCATGCATGACTTGATGACAGATATCATGATGCTGCTGAATGGCTGATTCTGATTCAGAAACATTGACAGCCAATCAGAATCCACTCAACTTCAATGAGTTTGAGCATTCAAAGCAGCAGATGACAGCTCACGCTTAGAATATTGTCCGTTGGTGTGGACGCTAATAAAGTTAGTGTTCTGGGTGTCAACAGTCCTTTACAGTCTACCCACAGCAAAAGAACGAGGAAAACATAAGACAATGGCTAAGCAAAAAAATTACAGAAAAATAGAACATGACGACAAACTACTTTATATCCAATATTACTTTTAGTATCTCTAGTTCTAAAATAACTCTCTGACAAACTAGTAACAGTGGCTTGGATGATTTTCAAATTATTAACAAGATGCTAAATAATTTCTACACACATAAGCTGAAAAAGTGACTCCAGAATGCGCACCTACATTGTGGCCGCATGTATTACCACCACAGGATGTGCATTAATTTACTATAATTTAACTGTCCAACATAATTAAATCATACCTAATATAACAATTACCTTCTGTGAGGTTTCCCGTTTCCTTTTATCTTCCTTTTTCCTTTTCTTGTCTTCCATGAACTGCTGTTCCCTTTCCTGGTGCTCCTTTCTACAAAAATCATGAATTACTGTTTAAAAAACAATTTCGGTCAAAACTAACATGCTCAACTGTAAAAGCTTCTCAAAAATATATATAGGCCTATTTTTGTCTATGTATGCACGACCAAGTATCTGGAGAATGAACAGTTTCGTTGAGTATCACCTTCAACCAGTTGGCTGTTACCAAACCAAATGCATAACTGCGACACCAAACACATTATAATTTTATCACAAATCACTGTATATGTAACATAAATGGTATGCTGTTTTAGGCTCAGCCTGAGTTTAATATGCATTAAAAGGGATGTCGAATCATACATGATCTTCATAATGGGAGAAACTCCTGCTGCTATCTGTCTGTGAGCCTGCAGTTGGCAGGGCAGAGTTGTCGGACAGGGGCTCCCTTCACCCGCCCATTTCCTCCGGTGCAATATATGATATTACATACACTCCATACGTCAGCTATTTAAACGATTCGTGCAAAAACAAGTATTAAAACGAGTGTTAAACGGCAAAAACTGAAATAGTGAGTTAAGTCATACGCTTTTGTGGTCCTGCCAAACTCGGATGCATGTTACCGAGTTAGCTAGTTTGTTAGCAAGATAAAATTGACACATACTAAACGTAAATCTCAGGTAGTTTTGTTAATTTCCCCCAGAAGCCGCCGATTATTTGTATACGGATCACAAGAAAAATCAAAAGGGTAAGCAACGGTCAAAACCAGACATGCATAAATATGCCTTTGGTCAAATATTGGAAGCAATAGCGAGCCAGGACTATAAGACGAGGATACACTGCCCATCAAAACCATAAAGCCACCTCATATTTGTTTTCATTTAATGCAAACATTGTCTAGATTAATTAGTAAGGTACTAAATACGCACGGGTATGTTTTTACGATCGACCAGCGGAAAGCTAAAGTTGCTTTCCAGACCAGACAGATGCTAACTAGCTGGCTAGCTAGTTTAACTAGCAACGAGCTAGTGGCTAACAGATGTCGACGAGGAAAAACTGTATCGCGCATAAATGCTTTCAAGCTACTGCGGTTTTTCAAATGCATACGACTGTCAATAGTAATAAACAACATGTTATATGATTTGCTCTTTAAAACAAAGCACTTAACTTACCTCAGGAATTACATGCACCGCAGCTAGTCTTCTAGCTAACGTTACAGCTAAAGTGCTTAAGTGCGAATTTCTGGGTTTTGAGGCAACGTGAAATACAACACTCCATCAAAATCTAATAGCTAGTCATGAAAACACTCCTTCTATAGTTTTTAAATATGAAATACTATAATGTAAACGAAAGAGGCGGAATCTATGTTTAAAGCGCTGTAAAGTCAGTTGGTTGACGGTCGGCCATTTTACTGCTCGGTGTGAATGTGTGTGTCTGGACAGATCTGACGGAAGGGGGCCAGCCGGGGGAGATTTTTGACCTTCAATATTAGAAGTCCAATAACTCTTTCTATAATAATAAAAAAAATGAACCGTTTATTTTGAGGTCTAGCACTTTTTGTATGGTTGTTCATTGCGCATAAAGTACATAAGGCACATAATTCTCATGCATCATCAGTTAAATGGCTAACTTCGTCGACGTCTATCGTTTCAAATTTCATGATTTGAATTTACTTTTTTTTTTTTTTTTTTTTGCAAAAACATCCATTTGATACGGTACAATAAAAAATTAAGTACAACAGGTTTGCATATTTAAAAAAATATTTTTATGTTGGCATTATAAAAAAATATTAAAGACAAAAATATTATCTGGAAAAAAAATACTTATTTATTAATCTTTTGTCTACCCACTGTATAAAACTGTCCATTGAATAAAATAATCATGATTAATTCATGGTTTCCAGTCATGTTTTATAATGCAGAATGAGACAATAATAATGCCACAATCAGTCCTTTTTACACTTTTCTTTTCAGCTGATTTTTTTTTTTTTTTTTTTTGCTCTTGTGGTGCCTTGGGGGTCCCTGGGTCCAAGTTTGAAGTTTTGAAACTCGTTTTAACATCATTTTAAGTATAAAATGTTGTTTGAAATATGTTTTTATTGCACTTTAAATCTCTGAGTTAAAAAACGCAAACCACTTTTTGGTTATTACTAATATCTACTAATTACTAACATTAGGCCATAAACATTAGTAATGTTTTCATCAGTACAGATTATTATCATTAGTAATGTTTTCATGATTATAGTTTATTTTCCATGGTGTCCAACAAGAATGTTTAACCACATGTTTATTCTTGACTCAGAAAAATATGGCCCCAAGAAAAAAAGGCGAGAAGAAAAGGAATACAGAGGAGGTTACTGAAACAAAGGAGCCACAACATTCTGGTGCAGAACCATCAGATGGCAGCAGCAGAGAAGAAAAAATGGCACGGAAAAGGAAGATAAAGCCAAAGAAAAAATACATAGGTGCTCACGTCTCAATATCAGGTGAGCAAAAAAGCTTTTTTCTAAATAAGGTGTTTGTGCTGAACGCATATCAATTTAAAAAATATTCTTAAGGAGGAATATGGAAAGCAGTCGAATCAAGTGTGGCCATAGGAGGTCATGCTTTTGCACTTTTCTTGGGCTCCCAGCGCTCCTGGACGAGACCAGCCCTTGATACAGCAGCTGCAGTTAAATTTCAAGAAGCCTGTGCTCAACATGGCTTTGATCCGATACACATCCTGCCACATGGATCTTATTTGATGAACTGCGGTTCCCCCAAAGAAGGTTTGTGCGCTGACTGTACCCGATGTGTGGTTCTGTGCATGCACCAAATACGGAATATTCAAAAAGAGCTCTGAAAATTTAATCAATTTTCAGTCCTATAATTAGTACTCTAGGCTGCATATGTTTTATATTTAAGATTGTATGTCAGATGCATTTTTAAATCCAGACGTGTTCAGTAAGAGCCAGACCATGCTTGTGGATGAACTGAGTCGCTGCAGTGCACTGGGCCTCAGCCAGTTTAACTTTCACCCTGGAGCTTCTATAGACTCCACCCCTGAGAAATGCATGGAGAAAATTGCCCAAGCTATTAACCACGCACACCAGCAAACCCCTGCTGTCATTACAGGTCAACTATACAATCCTGATGATTTCTAGAGAATGTGCAATTGTGCTCATGCTTTCTGGTAAATTTAGCTGAATAATGTTTTTCTTTCTTTCTTTCTTTCTTTCTTTCTTTCTTTTGTTCTTTATTTTCCTTCAATAGTACTTGAAAACATGAGTGGTCAGGGCAGCACTATAGGTGGGCAGTTCAGTGAACTGAGAAGTATAATAGACCGGGTACATGACAAGACACGTGTTGGGGTGTGTCTGGACACTTGCCATGCTTTTGCAGCAGGTATGGTATGAAGTCCCATAGATATTACTACAAATTATTTATTTTACATAAACAATGTTTACATGTCCACAAGACAAAATAATAGCTGAATTCCTAAAAATGAGCCCGTTCAAACGTTTACATACACTTGATTCTCAATACTTTGTCTACTGATGCTCCAGTAGGAAACATGATGCATTAAGAGCCAGGGGGGTGAAAACCTTTGAACATGATGAAGATGTGTACATTTTTTTTTATTTTGTTGAAATATCATATTTTTTCCATTTAGTACTGCCCTTCAGAAGTTACAGAAGATGTTGTTTCCCAGAAGACAAACACAATACAAGTTAAATTTACCCTGATCTTCAAATTCAAAAAGGTTTCACCTCCCGGTTAATGCATCATGTTTCCTTCTTGAGCATTTGCATACGAGTCCCTCAGTTGTCATCTGTGTGACCTCTTATTTTGGTAAAATAATTAACATTTTGCAGATTCTGCAAGATATTTGAGATTTGAGGTGATTCTCTTCTGTATAGGCTACGACATTTCACCACCTGGAGGAGTGAAGAATATACTTGATGAATTTGATCGTGTGGTCGGGTTGCATTATTTGAGAGCCATTCACTTAAATGACTCCAAAGGTATGCAACATTCATTTGAACTTATCAATATAGAGTGCTGCTGGAATTTGTAGGCCAAAACCCAGAAACAAGTTAGCACTTTAGCATGTTCCATTCCCTCGTCCTGAATTCTATTTTGATTAAATGCCTGAAGTAAGGTCTGTGGTTAAAGCAGCACTATGTAACTTTTGGCGCTCTAGCGGTTAATAAACAGAACTGCACACATCCCGCGGAAGAACATTCCAACCGGAGCTACTTCTCTAAGTTTATGTCTATGGCGATTCACGCAGGTATGTGTTACTCCGCAGCGGTGACAACCCGACCAGGCTACAATAGTCCAAATATAAGTACTTATTATAAGTGTACCGTAGTGATTCGGAATAAGACAAAAACGCGGTTTGGAAGATGAATTCATGATGTACTCGCTCAGTATATACATTTTGCAAATTTTGAATACAGAAAAAGTTACATAGTGCTGCTTTAACACAAACTCAATATATTTTCACGTTTCTACATAATGAAATAAATCAGTAATGCACCCCTATGATTTTTTAAGCTAAAGCCAATGGAAAAATCCTATTGGATTTTTGTCGAGGGAACCAGGGTGACGCTAACTTCTTGGTTGGCCTACAAAAATAAAGTCTTCACCACAGCACTCTACTGCTGTAATTGTTCGTGGAGTGACTTAATTTATATGCAAAACACTGACAGTGTGTCAAGTTTAGCTATATATCCCATATTAAGTAGCTTTGTTACTTCTTTTGAGATTGCGTAATTTTTCTTTAAAAAGGAAAATTAGGCTGCCATCTGGACCGCCATGAAGACATTGGATGTGGCCAAATAGGCATTACTGCTTTCCGAGAAATTGTTAATGAGCCTCGACTGGATAATATCCCTCTGATTCTAGAAACACCTGGTCGGTAAGTTTCAGGTTGGATAAACAACATTTTGTTGTAAATTAAATGAACAGGCACCACTGACATGCATTTAATCTGCATCCTCTCTTTCTAGACCAGGTTTTCAGTATGCTGAACAGATAGAGCTCCTTTACTCCCTTTGTGAAAAAAAGAAGAAGAATTAAACATCTGCTTGGTGCCGGCTTCCATGGTGGAGTTATTATTGGTGAAGCATAATAATAAATATTTGCCTGTTTATGACAGGCTGCATCTTTAATAATCAAGCATTTAAGGAGGTCTCTATTTAATTAGGTTATCTTTATTGCTGTTCAAATACTGATTGTATTTGTTTTTGGTCACAGATGTTTTTCATTTTTTTCTGTTAATTAAATAAGTGGTTTAATTTAGTCTTCCCACAGGTTGAATAGATCAGTATTTTAAACGTTTCATAAGACTCGGTCTACATTTTGACCATAAGAGGGAGCCAGGAGCCAGAATATGGACACAAATGTCAGAAGCAGCAACTGTAAGCCTGTTCATTATGCGGCATGTCTTTTCAATGTTCTTCAAAATTCTCCCTCATATCTTTCTTGTACGTTAGAGGGAACTACTTTAATTTGTTGACCATCTTCACCCATCAGCCCAGACCAGTTGCTGAGTCCCACCTCAGGTACAGCTGCTCTCACAGAGGGTGCAGCTCTGCACATTCACAGCCCATCATTAGCTGGACCACACAAGAATGCCACATGCAGTCGTGCAAAAACACATTTTTAGTAAAGCTGCCATCTGTACGCATGAAAATGCCATTTATGTGATGACATTGGCAACGGGAGGATTTTGGGAAGTTTAACATGCCAATGCCTATAGAAGTTGTTTTAGACTTTTAAAGTAGCAGTAGGAAGGATGTTTCAAAGTATGAATTTATACAGGAAGACAGAAATGCGTTGCACTGGAATCTGCTACTCCTGTGCCAGCCAACAGGAAATATAATTCAGGGAGATAAGAAACCACAGGGCAAAGCAGAGGTTTTGAAACGTAATCATAAGAAGTATGTGAATGAATATGTATTCATATCTAATGTTTTGACCCTGTTCTGTGTTGTTTTGGTTCCTCTTGTTTCATCCAGACTATAACTATTTGGTACACGTGTGGCACAAAAAATGTTTCCAGGTCTCCACCACAGACTTTACCTGAAATGTTATACTTAGTGTTAAATACTTGATTCTATATAAAAAGGGCTATAATCAGTGTTGGGGAAAGTGATTTTTAAAAGTAATGCATTACAATATTGCGTTACTCCCTAAAAAAGTAACTACTTGCATTACTTAGCTACTTTTTATGGAAAGTAATGCGTTACGTTACTTTTGCGTTACTTTTTCTCATCTGGGCTGGGCTTGCTAATTTGTTTTTAATATAAATTCTGGATTGCATGACGCATAGAATGCAGCAGAAAAAAGTTCAACACTCTTCAGCAATGAAACAAAAAGAAAAAAAAACAAATGTCATGTTTATTTTAAGTCATTTTTTTTATTAATATGGCTGAATTGGATCATCGAAGGTCGGCAGCAAAGATATTGATTAATAAAATGGGATTAAATGCATAAAAGATATTTGTGTTATTTAATACATTTAATTATTGCAGGTTTGCATTGCTCAGTTTTCATTCATCTTGAGGAATACTTAATCTGTTTTTGTGCAAGTGAGATGAGTAAATGCATGTTCACATTTAGTCTAGAACTACAGTAACATCATGTTCACACAGCGCCTCTGCACTTACTCCCGATTTCTCTCAACACGGGGACAGGAGAGCTGTCAGTCAATGAATGGGAAAACAAAGTAACTGGAGTTACTTGTTTGAAAAAGTAACTCAGATATTTTATTGTAAATTAAAAAGTAATGCGTTACATTACTAGTTACATGAAAAAAAGTAATCTGATTACATATCTCACGTTACTTGTAATGCGTTGCCCTCAACACTGGCTATAATATTCTGTAATATCTAATTTTTTAGACATGCACAGTTCAGCTTACCTTAAAAACAGCTAAAGGCAAAGTCAAAGAAGAACAAACTGTTTTGAGGCTGCAGGAATCCTGCTAAGCAAGGGTTGGGCCTTCACATAATATCAGATGTTACTGTTTGAACAGTAATTTACCCCATGTCGCACATTTGTTGGGATCTGTCAGAACAAACGTTTCACATGTTGGCTGTGTGAAATGAACAGCACAGTTTCTGAGTGTCCTTAAGAACTGCAAATGCCAATGTTTTGGTAAGCGCATGTAACATCAGGCTTAGCAAAGCCTCACATCAACAGACTGAAAGCCTTATGAGCCAGATGACGCAGCGCCGGATCATGATCAAAATCAATGGAACACAGACTTTTTCTACAAATCACAGAGTTTCACAGAGTTTCTCACAAATCACAAACCAACTGCAATTTCTCTAATTTAGTTTTAGTGTAATGTTTGTCAGCAAGAAAAGACAAATGTAAGATTTATTCAGATTTATGTCGAACCACATGAATGTGCATCCTTTTTGACTTGCATTCTTCAGCAAATGCATTTAATGAGGTAACCATTTAACGGTGCAGTTAGTGAAATGGCTGTATATGGCTTTGACTGCGTCTCCGCTGCTGACCATTACCAAGGAATTTTCCGGAGTGGTGGCTGGGCATAGAGCCACAGAGCGACAGGCCTTCACACACAGCGGCCCAGAGGCCACAGGCTCCAGTCTGGTCCTCCAAGAGTTCTGTTGCTCCGGTAACCACATAACAACCAGATAGTCTGTGCCTGCCAGTGAATATTTACTTTCCTGAAATTTAGCTGAAGGATGCAGAAGGATATTTTGATGCAGTGCTATATATATTATATATATCAGAGCTACATATATATACAGTATATTAGTGTGTGTGTATATATATATACCCCCCCCCCTTCATTTTTTACTTTTGAGCACATCTATTCACACTATAGTAATATAATTAGTAAATAATTCATTTATCCATCATACTAGCTTGCACTTTAAAATGCTGCTACTGTATAAAAACACAAATGACTAAAAGTGCCACGCTTTATGCACTCCTTGACACACTCTACCGTTAAGATCCCACCCCTGCCACACCACAAGGGTAATTACACTGAGATATGTGCACAGACTTCAAATGCACAGGCGAAAGGATCCAAGAGAAACAGACTAGAAACCTCAAGTTTGCTCAGACAGACACAAACATTTGTTGGCAATACACACACTATGCTAACTGCGAAAGAATGACGGATACATGAGTTCACAATGGTCCATTTGTTTGTTTTAGGAAGCGTACACTTTCAGGTGTTTTTCTTTGACTATGTGTCTAGTCTTTGTCAAAGGCCAAAGGGAAAGATTTCAGATCTTTTTAAGCGTGTGTGTGCATGAGTGGAGACAAGCAAGGCGTGGACACACAAACACACAGAGGGGTCAGAGGTCAGACTACAACATTCCTCACAGCTCTGGACACACACACACACACACACACACACACACTTGACCTGTGTTTTTGTCCTTGGACATACTCTAAAAACAGGCTAAACTAAGTAAACACACACACAGTTATGTAAGCTGTCCTCCTAAGTGTTATCACACCAAGCAGATAGATTCAGGATTAGGGAATGGGATGACATTTTCCATGAGATCCACAGCAGTCTTTTCATATCACATACAACCAGGGCTCTTTATAGTGCTTGTAGACTGGCAAAAGAGAAAAAGTATAGTTTTGGATCAGCTACTATGGCTTCAGGGGACTGTTTTAAGTCACTAAAGTTGATTCTGACACTATGGGCATCTATGTGTGTGTGGGTGTGTGTGTGTGTTGAGTTTCCTGCTAGCTCAGGTCCAGCAGCCTCACAATTGCCTATTGTCTACACACACTCTTGACCTGTGTTTTTGTCCTTGGACATACTCTAAAAACAGGCTAAACTAAGTAAACACACACACAGTTATGTAAGCTGTCCTCCTAAGTGTTATCACACCAAGCAGATAGATTCAGGATTAGGGAATGGGATGACATTTTCCATGAGATCCACAGCAGTCTTTTCATATCACATACAACCAGGGCTCTTTATAGTGCTTGTAGACTGGCAAAAGAGAAAAAGTATAGTTTTGGATCAGCTACTATGGCTTCAGGGGACTGTTTTAAGTCACTAAAGTTGATTCTGACACTATGGGCATCTATGTGTGTGTGGGTGTGTGTGTGTGTTGAGTTTCCTGCTAGCTCAGGTCCAGCAGCCTCACAATTGCCTATTGTCTGGGCCGAGTCACACTTCCTGACAGGGCAGAATTCACGGAAGCAGGGACATAGTCCAAACAAATTCGTTGGGCTACACCTACACCCCGGTTTCATCGCACCCGCCATTCCAAGGAGCCGTGTGCCAAGAAAGGGCATGTTCCCAACAGGAAGTTAATTAGCGTCACGCTCCTCAGGAAAGCTGGGGGGAAGCAGGTGGAGTCGGGAATAGGACTGGCTTCTCATGTATTTACTGAAAAAAATATGGATGTGTTTATCCTAATTATGTGTTCATTTAGTCTGTAAGGTCATAAAGATGCTCTGTCTTTAGTTTCTAGGTTAATTTTAAATGCTAAAAATTCTCTAACAGCCCCCGACCCACACATTAAACACCCCATCCTCCATCCAACCCGACACCCACACCCACCCACATACACACACACACACACACACACACAGTGAAGAAAAAACGCTTTCCTTTTGAGACGGCAACATCTGGCTTTCATAACCCAAGTCAGTGCTCCTTTCCAGCTACTAATGGACTTTAAATAGGAGATCTGGCCACTGGGCTCTGTGTCTGTGCCTTGGCGCAACAATTAGACAAATATTTGCTTTTAGGGGAAAATTGGATGGAGAAATATGAGAAAAATATGTTGGCAGATGCTTGTGTAATTGACAGTCTCTGAACCCCTCCATTGTTCTTGTCAGTCACTTAATATCCATGCACACACAGTATCCCACATAGTGTATTCTTCAGAAATGGAAAGGAAGGTGTAGATCAGGAAACGGACCATTAAAACAAGACAGACGGAAATCTCTGATAGTTGGGTAACATTCGGCAAGTTAATAATTCACTGCATGGATTCCAAAATCCTAAATTTAAAGCTCCAAAATAACAAAAAGACATTGAAAATGTTCTCAGCTTCTTGGTGACTTAGAGATGGAAACTTCAGTTATACTAACTCAAATCTATTTAGTCTGATCAAGAAAAAGAAACTCCACAAGCTCAATCAAAACAAACCTTCCTATGTGGTTTGCAGTCTGATTAAAATCTGATTTTCACACATAAGAAAAAAACATACTTTTTTGACAAAAGTAATAATTATGAGAGAAAAGTCTAAATGAGATATTATGAGATTCTACGTCATAATTAAAAGATAAAAACTCAAACTTATGACATACCAAGTTTTAATTATGAGAACAAAATGTAACTTATGAGGAAAAAGCCAAAATTATGAAATAAAAACATAAAAACTAAAATAAAAAAATTAAATAATTAAAAATAAAAATTGACAATTTTATCTCACAATTTAGAGTTTTTATGTCATAGTTATGACTTTCATGACATAATACACCATTGTAATTATGTCATAATTATGATATTATAATGATGACTTTTAATTTCATAATTCTGACATTTATTAGCTACTCTGACTTCAGGTGACTGTTTTAAGTCACTAAAGTTGATTCTGACACTAAACCTTTTCACATGCCACCTTTTCCCATTTTTTCCTCAGTTGGCTGCAACGAATATGTTCAGATTTCAGACTGTATTCATGAAAAACATAAACAATGGTGAAATATCCATTGCTAAAGTCTAACACAGTGAATTGATGTAAGTTTGCGGTATTACTATAATAAACAAGGGCACGCTAAACAAACGCGAATGCAGTCCCCCAAAAAAAATTATCTGGCCATATCTTGCGATATAAAATCAAAAAAATGGATTTTAGAATTTTTTTATTTACTTTTGTGAACAAAAATTTCTGAACAAAATTATTTGATACTTGACCGAATTGGAGACTTCTGAAAAACAAAATATAAAATGGATTGCTCTTTAGTAAGGTTTATATAACTAACTTGCACTCTCAGAAAAAAAGGTACAAAAGCTGTCATTGGGGTAGAAACACTGGTACATCTTTGTGCTTTATTTAGGTGCATATTAGCACCTTAAAGGTACATATTAGTACTTTTTGAAAGGTTACAACAGCAGTGACAACTTTTGTATGATTTTTTAAAAGTGTGTAGAGTATAGAAAATATTACCAAAAAGGATATGATACTTGAATTGGATTTGTCCTTGAAAGACTTGAATTGGACACTACCTCAGAGAATTATTAACATGCCTGTCATTGCCTAACAGCATAGAGCCGAGAAAGAGCATGACTGTTGCTTTGTGGGACAGAAGGAATTTTATTTCACACCCAGCCAGGAGTAGTCTAACTAAATTGGTCACTACACTTTTGATTTTCTGTTTTTCTAAGTTTACTATGTGGATTAAATAGTTTCAACATAAAAAAAAAAAATGAAATGCTGACAGAGTTTAAATCCTTGGCAGGCTTTGTAACCTATGTGAAAGTAATTTCCTGAGGAGACATCCTTTTTCACCAGGAAAAATGTATCCTCTTTTACTGCCCCCCTTTCCCCAGCCTCTATCTCCCTTCCTCTACCCCCAACTATTTTAAAAGTGCTCTTGATCCTTATCCCTTACACTGCATTATCCACCTGTTTCTTGAAACCTGAAACATCTGCTTTCTAGTGATATCACTGTCTGTCTTGTCTTTCAAATGCATATTTACATAGGATTTAACCAAAGCCCTGTCACACTGATACAGCAAGATAACATTATTGACATCTAATGGCCTAATGGTATTTTGCTGTAAGCAAAAAACACAGTCCCAGTCACACTGACAAAACACAAACACAAATGTGTCTACCTAAAGGAATAGTTCACCTAAAATTTACTCACCCGGCCTCAGGCCATCAAAGATGTAGATAAGTTTGTTTCTTCATCAGAACATTGCTCACCAATGGATCCTCTGCAGTGAATGGGTGCCGTCAGAATGAGAGTCCAAATAGCTGATAAAAACCTTACAATGATCCACAGCATGACTCAACATGACAGAGGATGGACTTTTTCACTGGAGGAAGCGTTATTATGGATCATGGATACATATTTTGGCCAAAAGCAATGGTTTAAAGTTAAAATGCATTAATGATGGATTTGTTTCTTACAAACACACACATTTAATTTCACAAGATGGTAACTGATTGACTGGTGTCGTGTTGTGGATTATTAATATGATTTTAGCAGCTGTTTGGACTCTCATTCTGACGGCACCTATCGACTGCAGAGGATCCATTGGTGAGTAATTGATGTAATTTTCTCTAAATCTATTCTGATAAAGAAACAAGCTCATCTTGGATAGCCTGGGGGCAAGTAAATTCTCAGCCAATGTTAATTTTGGGGTAAACTATTCCCTTAAGGACATGCCCTGCAGTATCTCTGTGGATTGGGTTAATTAGTCTCTCATCAGGCTCTCATCTTGGAAAATACAGGATGATCAGTATCTCTACAAAGAGATGATGGTCCCTAGACTAAACAGAGAAGAGTGATATTGTAAAAGGAGCGAACACACTTTTAAAACAGTGCAACTCAAGAAGAACAGGATGAGACCGAAGTGAGTTTTGAGTACAAACATGCCTGAAGTCAAAAAGGAAATAAACAAAAAGCCCAAAGCAGAAAATAACTGAACGCACAGGAGAGCGGAAACTCTGATAACATTAGACTTGTAACAATGTGTACGCTACACTCAATTACAAGCTTATCTTACATTTCTTAATAATCCCCTCACTATCAAGAATAAGCATCAAGTGTGGGAAAGAAAGAATCACATTGTTTTCTCAAAGGCATTTGTCATCATCAGATCATGTGTGAAAATAACTAAGCGCATGTTTAAATGCCTTTGTGGACTGTTTGAAGCTTTTGAAGCGAAACATGATATTATAAACTTCAACACTCGCTATTTGTTAACCAGAGTTCATTACGAGGTAGCATACATAGAGGAAAGCCAGTCGTAGGACATCGCTCAAATCTGAGCTCCGTAAACATTGCCATGATAAGCTAAGAATTCTCCGCTGGATCCGTTCCCTTTTTGGCACTGATCTCAAGACAGGAATCACAGTTAACGGGTCTGAACACCAGCAGTTTCTACACAATCATGGGAGACTGCAGAAAGAACGCAGGAAGACAAAACTCATGGATATGGTAGACACATATAGCTCTGTATTTCATTTGATTTGATTTTTTTAAGGGAAGAGTTATATAAGCCTGTACAGACAAAAAGCTTTAAGACATGGGACAGGATTGGTGCAATGAGGATTGTTTTATAGATTATACACTTTGCAAGTAGTTAATGTCAGTTAATGCATGAGCAATACATTTTTATTTATTCGTATTTATTCATTTTTTATGTTAATAAAATACAACTGCTTATTGTTAGTTCAAGTAAGCTTATGTCCATTAAATAATATTAACAGATACAACATTTTATTTTAATCATGTGTTAACTTAATAAGTGTTCAAATTTACATTTTTACATGAATAAATGCTTTAGAAGTATTTGAATTTTTAGTTAACAAATAAAACCATAAAATGTTACCATTTTGTTAATATTTTGAATTAGGTTTATTTTTAGATTTCATTTGAACCTTTTCTTTAAAAAAAGTCGGTTTTATGGGCTTTTGTCCTTTTTATTAGTTTTTAAACTAATATTTAATTTTAAAAATATAGCTATTTTTGTTCAATTTATTTTTATTTGAGTTTTAGTTTTTATTTCCAGTTAGTCATTTTAGTGCTTCAGCTTAAACTTCAGTTTCATTTAGTTGCCAATGCAATTTCGAATTTTTGTTTACTTTACATAAATGAACACTTATATTATTTATATTATATAAAATGCTTTAACAGTTTTTGGTATCTGGAAATGTTTAATAAAGTGTGGATTTTGTTTCATTATTGCATTTGTATTATACAATATAATAATAATAATAAAGTCTATTGGACTTATGTGAAAGGAAGAGGAGGGAACTGGGGGGAAACAGATTGAGAGAGAGACAAAGGAAAAGACAGACTGTTGTGAAGTCAAAAAGTGGAGAGAAAAACCTAAAATTATATCCCTACCTCCCTTTTGGGACCAGCATCTGAAAAGTAAAGTATCCAAAGGCTACATGTTATTCACAGCAAATAGCTGGCATGCTTGAGCAGAGGGGATTGTTTACTCTGGGAAGAGCAAGATAGAGCAGCTGATGGGACAATGAAGGAGCAGAGAGAAAAACAGAGAATAAAGATGAAAAGATCAGACAAATAGACAGACAAAAACACACTGTCAAAATTCTTAGCTGTTGATATTAAATGCAATCAATGGAGTTATATCTCTGAAATGGCTGTTTTATAATCCATGATGACTTTAGAAACTTCACCTACCCAAATGGCTTTATATTTTTACCAATCTATCTTTCATTTCAAACAGCAGCAGCAGTGTTTTTGAATGGATCAGCGTGTTTTTCCGGGCTATTTTCCCTCTCAATAGAGGTACTGTTCTGAATCACAATCAATTTCCAACTGATGTTCATGCATAACTCTTGGATACAAACTACAGGACTTCCATTGATCTACTGGTCTGCTTACATCAACAACACTGCTCTGGGTTATGAATTATTTTGACCCAATGGTGACACCAACACTAAAGCCATCTTGATCACAGGCTTTTGGTAGTTTATGCAATCTCTGCTGAAAGCAAACATCCTCAAACAGGGATGCATTATTTACATTTGAAAACTGAAGACTTTATAATTACAATTCCTGAGCACAGCACATGCTTTGATAAAAAAAAAAACATGAGGATACTTAAAATGGAATCTTGTTGCTGAGCTGAAAAATTAACCTTTAAAATGTATTTTTCTATAACTATTTAATGTTTTATTACTAAATTAATACTGTTAGTTATTGCTGTTAATTATTCTAATTAATAATGTATTATTATGACCAGTGTTGGGCAGTAACTACTAGTAATGCATTACAGTAATTTCCCTGGTAACTAGTAATGTAACTAATTACTAATAAAATTTAAGTAATAATATTACAGTTACCATACAAAATAGTTACAAATTACTTTTTTTTCCACAATCGCTAATGATTTGAAATTCAAAAATTCAATCATCCCTATCAGTTTTCCTAATCATTGTCACCAACGCAGCAAGCTAGATTCATCGGAAGATGGAGAAGGCCACATCATATAGCAGCTGGAAATACAGCCATTATTTTAATTTTGTAGGAAGAAAGGATGACATAAACATCAATGTCATATGTAAATAGTGTACTAAGACTTTGTCTACTGTGAATCCCAACATGTTTGGTTGGTTGTACCTGCTTGAGCCCTGTTGCATATTTTATGTTGCTGCTTTATTAAGTAACAGAAGTTGTTTAAAATATTGTGGCTTGTCATACCAGTTTGAGCCAAATGTACTCTTCATTTATCTGTAACTTTCATGGATTCAGAGGCTGCAAAAATTCCAGCTATTGACTCAAAACAACCCAATAGCTTGGTCAAAACAACCCAATAGCTGGGTTTGTCCCTTTTAAACCCAGTGCTGGGTTATATTTACTTTTCAAAGAAGTAACCAGTAATGAGTAATCAGCGTTGGGGGTAACGCATTACAAGTAACACGAGTTATGTAATCAGATTACTTTTTTCATGTAACTAGTAAAGTAACGCATTACTTTTGAATTTACAATAAAATATCTGAGTTACTTTTTCAAACAAGTAACTCCAGTTACTTTGTTTTCCCATTCATTGACTGACAGCTCTCCTGTCCCCGTGTTGAGAGAAATCGGGAGTAAGTGCAGAGGCGCTGTGTGAACATGATGTTACTGTAGTTCTAGACTAAATGTGAACATGCATTTACTCATCTCACTTGCACAAAAGTATTTTGTATAAAAGTATCAAAGTATATCACTATGTTTCAGTATTCCTCAAGATGAATGAAAACAGAGCAATGCAAACCTGCAATAATTAAATGTATTAACACAAATATCTTTTATGCATTTAATCCCATTTTATTAATCAATATCTTTGCTGCCGACCTTCGATGATCCTATTCAGCCATTTTAATAAGCAAAAATTACTTCAAATAAACATGACATTTGTTTTTCTTTCTTTTTGTTTCATTGCTGAAGAGTGTTGAGCTTTCTTCTCCTGCATTCTATGCTTCATGCAATCCAGAATTTATATTAAAAACAAATTAGCAAGCCCAGCCCAGATGAGAAAAAGTAACGCAAAAGTAACGGAACGCATTACTTTCCATAAAAAGTAGCTAAGTAACGCAATTAGTAACTTTTTTATGGAGTAACGCAATATTGTAATGCATTACTTTTAAAAGTAACTTCCCCCAACACTGAGTAATAGATAACATTTTTTGAGTAACTAGCCCAACGCTTATTATGACTATAATGTATGTTTGAAAATCAATATCATAGACATTTGACAGGGCTGGTCATGTGATTTCAACATGGCTGCACCCATGAGGGGTTAACCTGTTTAATGTCAAATAAAATGCTTTTTCTGGAAGACTAATATGTTTGGAGTCTTAAATAGGTGCACAACATTAATAATCCCTATAGTGAAAAATACTTTAAATATCTTGCATATATTATTCAACGATCATACAATCCTCATCAATAGTGATATTAAAACACATTTTAGGCTTAATATTAAGAAATGTGCATTGTGCACAAGTAGCCTATAGGCTACTCCAGATAAAGTTTAATTAGCCTATAATTTTATATCAGTAAGTCTCAAGTGATATGTCAGGCAATATATTAATAGATTTTAACTATAGCCTACTCAGTATGAACCAACTGTATTTTAAAGATATAACTGTTGTACTAGGGATGGCATGGCCCCAAAGTGCTATTCAAAAAATACATAAATAGGCCTAAATAAACAGCTTTAAACGTCAGATATGTAACATTTCAACACTTAACACGCGATAAGAAAGTTTAAATGTCGGAAAACTGAAACTACTCGAGAGATATACAGACTCGTGGCACTGAACACACTGGGAACATGGAGCTTGAGTTGGAAATGCCCGCCCCCCGATTCTCCCCTGACCAAACGCGCTGCCACTGACACGGAGCTTCACACTGACCGCTGCCTCTCAAACTGAAGACTGTACAAAAGAGAAAAGTTTTACGGTGGACTGCAGGATCTTACCATATGTGGAGATAAATCTCATTCAACGCTTTTTGGGGCATGATAAACTTGTATTCATCAACCCACGAGGTGAGTGGTAGGCTACTGGTTTTCTCAATTGTCACTTTAACGACAGATTATTTTTTTGTCTCAACATTTTGAACTGTGCGTGTCGACTTATTGAAGATCATACCATATGAAGTATGCTAAACTCGCGTTTTGTTTAGTGCGTACTATTAACAGCGTAACTAATGTTACTTTAGTCAGCAAGTAGGCTACCCTATAGAGACTAGTCGTGTGTTATTGTGTGCATGAGGGAGGAAACCTAATCTGTGCTGCTGTAAAATTAGTATGCGTGGTCCCCTGCATACCCAGGTGAAAAAGAAATATATTTAAATTGTGCTTTTTCAGACATACTATATTTAAATTATACTATACTAAGTGCATATTAAATGTATTATTTTGAAACAACTTTAAGTATATTAAGTGTATTTCAAGATATGTTTAAGTTGGATTTTAATCTATTTGTAATATATTTAATATATTGAAATTGTGTTAAAATGGAACCACTTTAAGTATATTTAGTGCAATTTAAGACTTTCGTTCATCTTCAAAAGAAAAGCCGAGATATTTTAATACGAATCTGAGAGATTTATGTCCCTCCGATGAAAGAAGATTCACCAATGATGTTCACGTTTCAAAAAGTTGAAATCGCAAAAAAACATCGCCAAAGTAATCCATATGAATTGCGTGGTTTCCT
>NW_015540967.1:299966-300736 GCF_001515605.1 Sinocyclocheilus anshuiensis
TTATATACGAAGCTCTCTGGGGTGAGCTCATTATCATACGAACCAATCAGAGCCGTTCAATGGCTCTGGAACCAATCAGGTTTAGTCAGTGGGTTGTTTGAATTTAATTTTAAAGTATTTGAAAGTAAACGCAAGTTTGTTTGTTTTTTTCATATATGATGTTGAAATCTTTGTGGGAGTTTCAGAAATATATATTAGAAAATAAAGGCGTCAAGCTTGAACAAATTTATAAACACCTAGCTTATTACAATTAATGTATCGTAATGAACAACAGCCTAATCAACCAAAGTAGCATAACCTTTTAAGTAAAACTGAACAACATATTAAACAACATATTTTAAATATCGCAATGCTTAATAAGTTGACAAACGTTTGTATATTGTAAATGTTAAAAATGTTTTTCAAAATATTGTACTTTTCCAAGTATTAAAATTATAAATACATAAATATTTAAAATATAACCATGTGTAGGCCTACTGGGCCTACTGCTACATTAAAACCCCACTAAAAGTGTAATCATTTTGTTATGTTCTTACAGAAAGTAGACATAGTAGACATAATAAGTAAGGGTAACATAAGTATGTTTTCTGTAAATACACTAAAAAGTCACTAAAAGTGCTTGTGTTTAGCATATTCCTTAAAAGTGTAACTAAAAATATATTTATTAACGTAGTATTTCTCCTATACTTTTTAGAAATATACTAATAGTGTGCTTGTGTTTAGCATATTCCTTAAAAGTGTAACTAAGCATATATTTATTACCAAAGTAT
>NW_015540967.1:302761-340132 GCF_001515605.1 Sinocyclocheilus anshuiensis
GGAAGCTCTCTGGGGTGAGCTCATTATCATACGAACCAATCAGAGCCGTTCAATGGCTCTGGAACCAATCAGGTTTAGCCAGTGTGTTGTTTGAATTTAAACAAGTAAACGCAATTTTTATTTTATTTTTTTTTCATATATGATGTTGAAATCCTTGTGGGAATTTCAGAAATATATATTAGAAAATAAAGGCGTCAAGCTTGTAAAAATATATTTATTAACATAGTATTTCTACTATACTTTTTAGAAATATACTAATAGTGTGCTTGTGTTTAGCATATTCCTTAAAAGTGTAACTAAGCATATATTTATTACCAAAGTATTTCTAGTATACTTTTTATAAATACATTAAAAGTATGCTTCTGTTTAGCATATTTCTTAGAAGTATAACTAAGCATATATTTAATACAAAAGTACTTCTAGTATACTTTTTAGAAATATATTAAAATGCAATTCATTATATTTTTATTGCACTTCAAATAAGCATGTTTGGAATACAAACGTATTATAAACATACTACTTGAATTTCAAGTATATTTTTAATATATTTAATACTACGTCTTTTTCACCTGGGTACCCACAGTTCATGCCCGTTATGAGCGGCGGATTTTGATTCATTTTATTCTTTATGATAAATTAATTGAACTAGATGTTGGAATGTAAGGTTTACATACTAGTTAATGAGCTTTATCAAGATTTGGCTTTGGTAACTGATCAGGAAAACATGCACTTTCTTGCAAATCTACTTTTATAGCCTGTGTTAAATGTAGCGTACCTTTAAAAAGTGAATAAACTAGGATGACATTTCTATGAAGCAATGAAATCCAAAGTTCACAATTGACTAGATCAATGGACTGTAGTGAAAACTGCTACAGTAACATTTTAGTTCAGCAACATTGATCTGTCCTTGTCCTATTTAGTTACTCTGATTTGTCAATGTCATTTTTTAAACTGAAAATTAAAATGTACTTTGCATTACAGGGTATTGGAGGAGGCCTGTTAACTAGTATTCATTGTGCCACTGTGCTTTTTTAGATTAGTTTAGATTAGGTAGTTGTTCGGTAGATAATTAGATTACTAATCAAAGATAAAAAAAAACAGTCTAAATAAGATAATAAAGGGAGTAAAGACAAGAGTAAAGCAAACAGAGCCAGCTGCTGTATATTTTCACACAAAACCACTGAGATTGTGTTTGCATTGGTGGTATTTTCCATAAAGGACTCACTCTGCCAGACGGTCATGCTGAGTGCTTTGAGTAAAAATAGGATATGTTCAGATGATGAAATGAGTATATTTGTAATCATGATTTACGCCTTGGCAGCCCCTTTTTTTCTTTAGACCGCATGAGATGAGTGGAGGTCATTGGGTGAAAAGGAAAAATGAGGCCTTATCTTGAATGTTTGTTCACCTAGTTAGTTAAGTTATACAGTAGTGTAGCCTAGCTGATCAAGATGTAGTTTCAGTGGAATGAGAGAAATATTTTAAGAAACACCTTTTGAACCATTTTTCAGTGTAAAAGAACAAATGTTCAGTCAGTGTGACTGATGTTCAAATCACTTATTTTAATGACATCATACGAATGTGCATTGGACGGCTGCAAAGACCAAGTGCTATTAAGATCAGACAGATCAACTTTTCTGCCCACATGAAGGAAAGCCGACAGTCCCGTTTTTCTGAAAGAAGAGAAAAACCCTAAACATGTTTCCAATCTGGGATGTGGGCACTGTACTGGATGTCTGTAATAGACAGAGATGTTTCCCCCAGGAATGCATTCACACACGGGATCTATTAGACTGCGGTTTATGAGTTGATGTGCGCATCTCCTCTCAAACAATGCACAGACATAATTGCATTGTTTGCATCCACTAAAAACTGCTGCAAGAATTATGAGACAGTGTGTTTTGGTTTATTGCTGTTTGTCATGTCGAGAGGCAGCAGCAGCCCTGCTAAATGTCAGTGTATTAGTTGGTTATGTTATGTTTAGCACATTACACGACATATGCCCCCAACCATACCCATTTCTCAGAAAATGTTGGAAAAAATAGTTATGTTTGAGGACAATGTTCCCAAAATACACTTTGGACAATAGATCTTTATATGGACACATGTGATTCTATGTTTCACCAATACTTGCTAAATATGCTAAATATTAATACTTTGATATTTGATATTTGAAATGTTATAACAATGTTATGTAATATTATATTCACTACCAGTCTAATAATTTTGTAATTTAGTAACTACTAATAATTTAGTTTTTATGTTGTTGTTTTTTATGTTTTTGAAGGAAATCTCTTATGCTTACTCTACTGCTTACTGTTTTTACTTTATTTTAATCAAATAAATGCAGCCTTGGTGAGCATAAGAGACTACTTTCAAAAACATTAAAACATCTTAATTATTCCAAACTTTTGACTGGCAGTGTTATTATTATATTATTTAATAGTATATATTATGTAAAACAAAGACATATACATAATAACATAAAAATAGACAATAAATAATAAATATAAGATTGTATACACTATTTCTAGGTCACTAAAATATTGTGTTACTGATCATGTGAACTTCTCTGTTCAAAAGGTCAGAAATACTAAGCAAAAGGAGGACAAACCTGAAATTCATATAATTTTTTACTTCAAATAATTCTAATTTAAGACAAATTGTTCTGTTGATAATATAATTTGTACTGCAAATATGTATTCAATTAGAAACATATTTTCACTAGTGGTCTTAGACTTTTGGCCTGCTTTGATCGTGATCTGTGTTACACATCCACCTGTTTCACTCTCTCATACTTTGTTGATTTTACAGGAACCCCTTCAAACTGGGACGCCTGAGTGGAATAAGCCAGCAGAGGGGGATTCGGGGGGAAGGAAGAGAAGAGGGATTTGGGGCTTATCCTGGACATGACCAATCCTTAAGGAGCCTCCGTCAAGCTGTACTATTGCCCAGATTATTACATTTAATTTATTGCCTTTTAAAGATCCCTTTATCTCCCCCGGGAGATTCCTAGCGAGTGGGCCGCTGGATTTGAGTATCTTTAAAAACAAAGGATCAGGAGCAGAGGCCGGTGGGAGTGGAGGGATAAAGCAACAAGCCTCCCTGCCGCCTTATACACTTCAGCAGTGTGCAGGTCAAGGGTCACTGAATGAACTTGGATTTGGAAAGCATGCGATCACATTGATTACACAAATCTGATTAAGGTATGTGGCTTCTGTACATTTTCAGCAGTGTAATATCAAACATTTTAGTGTTTTTTCCTAGGTCCAAACAGCAGAATGTATATGATTTATGACCTGACAGTAATCAGGTAAAGGGTTTGGCTAAATAAATTGTGCTTATCACACATGGTAAGTCTTTACTGGTAATTTAGCATTAAATGGGCAACAAGTGTGTTGTGGCAAGGTGTGTTGTGGTTTGATGGAATAAGACATGAGACGTCACTCCTTTTAAAATGATACTCATGACTTTAACTACAGTCAAGCACAAATTAAAAGTCTGAGCTGACCCAAGATAAAACAAACTACTAATAAAGTCAGACTAAGTGTTGTTATTCTAATTTTTATTAGCTTAACTGTTCGTTACTAATAGTTTACCAAATATTTTTTTCTATTAATTGAATGTTTTTGATATGGAAAAAAATCATTTAAAAATTATTAAGAAAACGTATTTTAATAAAAAATAGTCATTGAAAAATGTAGCCTTAGCGCTTCTTTGCATTTACAGTCTGACAGTGGAAAAATTCTCTGGTAAATGCGCATACTTTGGTAACAGGATACCCTTAAAGTGAACGACCGAAATACCGTACAGTGCAAGTGAATGACTGAGGAGTCAAAGCTGAATTTAGGCATTTAAAGGGAACTACAGTCAATAATTCAATACAAGACTCATTAAAAATTAGCAAATCAAATTTGCTCAGTTTTACAGAACATGCCATTTTAAAAATATATATACATTTTTACAGCAAAAGTTGATCATTAGTGTAGCATGTCTGTGCCTATGTCTCACTTTCTTTTTAGCAACTGAATTGTTTACAGATATTTTGTTAATATTTGCATCTTCCAGAGCATGTAGCAGCAGTCTCTCTGGACCTTACTAAAGAAGGAGCACATGGTTTCAGTCCCAAACCACAAAGATATCTGCAGCCCGAGCTGAATTTATTTCTGAACTGATTTTTTTTTTTTTTTCAGAAGCACAAACCCAGAACAACTGGGAAGCCCAGAATCTTTGACCACATAAGCAGCAGAGGTTTTCAGGAATTGGAGTCATGCATATTTTCAGCTCACATTTATCTTCACAGAATCTTTCTGGATATGAACAAAGACCGATGGCCAAAATGGGACATAGCTGAATGCGTCTCCCTTTTGAGAAACTGTGCAAAAGAAACTTTCCACTCAACTGCGGTTGTTATTCTGCCGAGATATTTTAAAGCTTGAAGGGTGATACGTGTATAGTTTGCTTTCTTAAGGTGTTCTCACCATTTTTTTTAAAATAATTTTTGTGGATATTTTCTTTCTGACTCTGGAAATTTACAGTTTGTACCCAGAGAAGCCATGAACTTGGGCAAGCTCGCTGGCCTGAAGGGCCTGGTTTCCCACTCTTCAGGAAAGCGTCGATTTAAAGGTGACCTCACCCCGGACATGATCAGCCCCCCACTATGTGACTTCCGCCACACCATGCACGTGGGCCGTGGAGGGGATGTGTTTGGGGACACCTCGTTCCTCAGCAACCATGGTGGAGCAGGAAATAACGCAGATGGAGACTCCTCCTCCACTTCAGAGAAGAATGAGGGATTCTTCTCCCGCACGCTTCGCCATGTCCGCAAGACCCCCGACAGGCCCCGCGGCAGCTCCAAGGACCTTTCGCCTCCACCTCCACCCATTTCTCCAATCATTAAGAATGCCATTTCCCTCCCCCGGCTGGACGTGGACTCACCCAACGGCTGTCCTGTGAAAGTGCTTTTCCCTAGTCCACCCAAAACACCAGAGAACTCCACATACTTGTATGGTGAGTCTGTTAGTGTTCACCTTTGTCAGATTCAAATGTAGAAGTGAAGTTATGGGCGTTCTGTGTGTGTACAGAAGTCACTCCAGAAGGCAGGGCTGATGGAAGATACTACAGTCAGTGTGAGATATAGGCTTCGAAAAGTCATGACAATGAATGAAATCCTTATAAAGCTTGGAAAAATCATGAATGTTTCCATGATTAACATCATTTTGTGCAAAATTATTTTTGTAGCACAACATCTTGACGAAAGAACAGCATCTGAAAGGATACTTGCGTCACTGCATTATCTAATTAATTCAGTTCAGTTCTGTACACACTACTTTAATGTAAATAAAGTTGTGAATGTGCAGTTTTTGTAAGCAAATTCTTTTGTAGAAAGCGGTAAAAGAAAAAATAAAACAAAACATTACTAAAATGTATGTGTACCGAACAGGATGTAACCAATGTAAGAAATTGTTCAGCAAGGACACATTAAATTGATCAAACGTGACTATCAGCACTGATTGGGACAGGCGTCCCGAGTTCAAGTCCCGGCTCATGGACCTTTCCTGATCCCGATCCTGATCCCGCTCCCTCTCTCTTTCTCCCACTTCGCTTCCTGTCGTTACTCAACTGTCCTATCAAAGTAAAAGCAAAAGAAGTTACTGTTAAAGACATTTATGATGTTACAAAAGATTTTTGAAAAGATTTCCATTCATATGCTGAAAAAAGTATTAATAGCAGTTTCCACAAAAAAAATAACCATGATAAATAAATCAGTATACCAGTATAAATATTAGTTGATAAGTGTTTGAATAAAATTTTACTTGAGCACCAAATTAGCATATTAGAATGATTTCAGAAACAATCATGTGACACTGAAGACTGGAGTAATTGCTGCTGAAAATTCAGCTTTGTCATCACAAAATAAAGAATATTTTAAAATAGAAATTAGTTATTTATAAATTATAATATATTTCATAATTTTACTGTTTTATTGTATTTTTGATCAAGCTTGTTGAGCATAAGAGACTTCTTTCAAAAACATTTTTTTTTAGCTGTAGTGTAAGTAGCAACTGTGTCTCATGCTTGTTTTGTCTAAATTAAATATGTTTGTTTGCAAGTTTTCTGTCCTTCAGGGAATCATGAGGAAGATCAAACAGAAATTGTTTGATAAGCCATCTAAACACCTGTGGCAATCCCAGACTCCTTAGAGCCAGACATTACAGTTCAGTGATCAGCGTCTGCCTCACCCATTCAAATACCTCAAACATGCCTCACTGGCTGCTCTACAGGAGAGCCTATTCAAAAACAAACCCCCTGCATACTCAAAAAAACACACCAAACGCAAACCCAAACAGTCTGATTAGTTTCATTATCAACATATGGAAAGTTTTAGTAAGCAAACCTAAGTGTTTAATTCAGCTGACTGAATGACTCACTGAAGACTGAAGGCTATAATGTTGTTCTGACCGGGAGCTATGAATGAGATGTTTCAGTGCTGAGCGCACATCCCATCTTAGAGCCCTGTTTTCAATCATGTGAAGAGTTTCTGTATCCACAATTTTCCTGTAATTTGTAATCGCTGCCCTTTCTGTGCCAAGTGTGCACTGTTACAGAGCTCTGTGGTCAGATTCACAAATCTTAAAAGGACAGTTCGCCTAAAATGAAAATTCTGTCATCATTTACTCATGTTCTTTGTGTTGTTCCAAACCTGTATGACTTTCTTTCAAAAGAAGATATTCTGAAGATAGTTCCAGCTGTTTTCGTCTATATAGTGAAAGTCAGTGGGATCCATAATTGGACCCCATTGACTTTTGTTATATGGACAAAAACACCGAGACATAAAGGTGAGTAAATGATGACAAAATTTTCTTTTTTGGGTGAACTATCCCTTTAAGGGCATCCAACCATATGGCAGAAATTATTTGCTTCTCATGCTGCAGTCCAGGAAGTGCTAAATGCAATGTACTGGTTCTCACTGCCCTCTGTTGGTCAAACTCACATGCAAGAACAATTTCGTTCTTCTTTCTTTGTTTTGCAGGTTTGGAGTCTGGCTTTGTAACCTTGCCGAGACTGTCCCGCACTGAGCTTCCAGCCCAGGGCAGTTCTCCCTCTGCCTGCCCGCCTGAAATCCACAGAGGCTCGCTCACAGACACGGGTATCCCGTCCTTCCCATGTTCAGACTCCATCAGTCCTTCTGACTCCATGAACTCCTTCACTCTTGATCTGGGCCCTTCCCTCATGTCTGAAGTCTTTGCCATGATTGACAGCCCTGTGTGTGAAACGGCTGATCCCATCAGTGAAAAAACACAGTCCACCGATGATAACTCTGAGGTGGACTCGGATGCAACCACGTCCTTGGTGGACTCTCTCCTGAGAGAAGACGATGACGGTAGGACACGGTTGTATGGAGGAGAGTGGAAGCATTCAGACTTTGTAAATGGAGAGTCACCCAAAAAATCCATGTTGGGGGATCGGATGCGCTCCTTCTCCATTGAGGATCATGGCATGGAGCCGGAGAGTTTCCAGAGGGCTGCTGATGTGCTGGCACGTCATTATGGGAGTGGAGGACTCAGGAATACAAACACCAACAACTCTCATAGGAGAGGACCATACAGCTATCCTGATGAAGAAGAAGAAATCAAAGTCTAACACTATAGTCCAAATCGTACATCACCTTTAAATGGATAGTTCAGCCAAAAACGAATGTTCTTTCATAATTTCCTCAGCCTCATGATGTTCCAAACCTGATTCTTTCCATTGCGATATAATGAAAGGAGTTGCACAGAATGCCACTTTTTTCATTATAATGTAATCGAATGAGGGTTGGGCCTTTCAAGCTCCATAATCATAAAAAAAAGCACCATGAAAGTATCATCATTTGAGAGTCACTCGAGCACCAAATCAGTTCTGGTTCAAATTTTGAACGAATCATCCAGACTGGTTTTCTGTACTGCATAAACATGGAAAAGATAAAGATAACACTAAAAAGATAAAGACAATTTTTTCAGGAATATGACATTGCTACTTCTCCCGTGAACATGCCACAGACAAGTAGGACAGATGTCAATGAATAACTAAAATAATTAATCATTTAAAGGGATATTCCTACCAAAAATGAAAATTCTGTCATCATTCATTCACCCTCATGACAATCCAAAAACGGACTTTCTTTCTTCTGTAGAACAAAAGAAGATATTTTGAAGAATGTTTCAATTGTTTTTGTCATGTTAAAAGTACAACATACAATGAAAGTCAGTGGAGTTCAATGTTGTTTGGCTTCCAATGTTCTTCAAAATACCTCAGTTCTGCTAGGAAGGTTTAGAATGACATGAGTAAATGATATCAGGATTTTTCTTAATGGGTGGAGTGTCCATTGAAGAACAATTAAATAATACATTGTAAATGTAACAATAATGAAATCTGGTCTGTTCCTCACAGAAAGCTATTGTATGACTCCAGAAGACTACCCACAACCCACAAGTCAATGGGATTACTTTTGTTAAACTTTCTTTTTTGTCATTTTGTAGTTTGCAGTTTACAGCCCAAGTTCTTATTCAGATTCATAATATGAAAAAGAGCACCAGTTAAATTGGCCTAAAATTTTACTTCCACGAAAGAAGGTCATAAAAGTTTATAATCACATGAGAGTGATGACCCAGTTATTATTTTTGGATGAACTATTCCTTTAAAAATATTTCTACATTTTGCAATGGGGAAAGTGAAAGCTAATGAACTATTATTTACCCCTACGCTCATGGTGTTTTAAAGAAAACATCAGAATTACCTGCCATGTGAGTGGATCTACATTTTGCAAATATTGGACAAGAACATAATCTAGTATTGGCATCTTAAATTTTCTTCTATGTTTGATCCTACCGTCTCATCCCTAAAACATTCGCTTTGATCCAGGGAAATAAAACCTGCCACAGTTGCTCTGTAATGCACAATAAACACAGCTAGCTATACAATGGTAATATGCCATTAAAATATGCAATATTTTAGTTTACAATATTTAGATTTCAAGTAAACCTCTGTCATATGTAATGCAGAGTGATACCATGTAGAATACAGACATATACCTGCTAGCTATCTTGTATCTACTACACAAAACACTTTACATGTTGCATTCATATACTTTTAATAGCTCATATTCCCATTGTGAACATTGTGTTGCAGTTTAATTATTTCCTGAGAAACCAGCGAACAAGACAAAGACCTATGGTCACTGTGATGCACAAAACCGTGATGTGCTTTATGTTTTCACATTAGTACAAACAACTCAGAAAAAAACAACAACCATACTGTCATTTTTCTTTCCTTTATTACATGATAAATATCTTAAGATCAACACAGTATACAGTAATATTATATGCTGTCCACCAGCTTTTATCAATGTATTGTGAAATTATGATTAAATATTAATATGAATTTTGTTTGAATTTAAGTTTTTTGTTATGACAAAGGAGTTGACCTCTCCATTCCCTTAATCACAATATAATATGTACATACTGTACGTATGTGCGGCTTTGCACAAGAAATGTACAAAATAGCAATGTATGTTACCTATCAATGACAGCAATAAAGATTTCATTAAAAGAAGCTATGAACAACATCAGCCTTAAAATGCTTTAACAAGTGTGAGCATGATTTTATCGTTATGGCGTTTCAAATGTCATGCTTCAGAATAAGCTTATATATAAATAGCTATGTGAAGCGTGTCAGTACGCCCTAAACTAAAACCAAAGGAAGTCAGATTATACTATGTTGTATTTGTGTTCGACAGTTCTTAACGGTTCAGTATCTCTAAAGCAGACATACACTTTTGTTCAAAGGTTTGGGATTTTTTTTTTTTTTTTTTTTAATTAATACTTTTATTCAGGATGCATTAAACTGATCAAAAGTGACAGTAAAGATATTTATAAATGTAAAACAAACGTTGTTCTATTGACCTTTAATTCATCAAAGGAACAAATGTATCACTGCTTATTATCCACAAAAATATTAAACAGCACAACTGTTTTCAAAACTGATAAAAAATGTTTCTTGAGCACCAAATCAGAATATTAAAATGATTTCTGTATTATCACGTGACACTGAAGACTGAAGTAATGGCTGCTGAGAAGTCAGCACAGGAATAAATTACATTTTGAAATATATTCAAATAGAAAAGTTATTTTAAATTGTAATACTATTTATAATATTACTGTTTTTACTGGATTTTGTTCAAATACATGCAGTCTTGATGAGCATAAGAGATTTCTTTAAAAAACATTTTTTAAAAATCTTACAGACTTCAAACTTTTGAACACTAGTGTGTTAAAACACTGCAGTTAAAAGCGCTTAACCAGAAGATGCTGCACTTGAGAAAGAAGGTCATAACAAACCAGTGCTTTTTCCCAGTCGACTTTCCTTTCCAGAACTCACTGTGCTGGAGAGGAGAGCTGCTTGTTCAGTGCTCGGGGCGGTTGTGGAGGAGGAACTTTAGGTCTTCTGCCTTGTGGTTTCTTTTGTGGTCCTCCTTCAGGCAATGTGGGCAATGGAGCTTGGGTGGTTTCGGGCTTGGGTGAAGGTGGTGGTTTTATTTCAGAGCCTCTTGGCAGAGGAGCAGGGAACACTCTCGCCTGGGCTGCTGGGAAAGGGCCTGCCTGGCTCAGAGGAGGTCCTTTGGCAAGGTTTGGTGCCTTTTGCTGGATAAAAGGCCTCCTTGCTGCAGAAAACAATTGGAAATGTAGTTTCTACCACAGTAAGACAGCACAAAAAGCATCTATGATTACCAACATACGTTTATATGGAGCAGTGATTTTCAGCATGGGCTCCTGGGACTGGGAGGGCAGCTCCTGAGTTGGCTCTGATTGGCTGGAGCTCTGTGTCTTAGCCTGCGATTGGCTGTGGGCTTGAGTGTAACGAGGAAGTGCTGGAGGCATGTGATTCTGTGTAGGCGGTTGAGCAATTGGATTAGAATCGATGTTGTTCCACACAACAGCATCACGGTTCACCTGATATTTCACAACGACTGTCACCCCAAGGTCCTCAGATGATGCTGAGCTGAAATAAGAAGCACAAGAAGCCAAAACAAAATAAGACTTTTGTAACTTAATAAGTCTCATTTAGAAGAAAGTCTTGACCTCAAAAACTACAAAGGTGGTTGACTACCTGTCAGTTTTTGATAGGGATGGTCGACCAGATGAGAAAGGGGGAGAGGGTAAGATGCTGTCAGAAAGAGGTCTCTGGGATATTTTCGGGATCGGGCTTTCAGGTAGTTCTGGGACCTCAAAATCAGCCTCTAAAAAGAAATTAAGGAAGTTTGTGTTCAAATATTTTTATTTAGAATGTCACAAAATAAAACACTTTGCACTTCAGTATTTTAATTATTTTTTAATACCTAATACTTAAATATTTAAGCAAAAATAAAAACATAAAACTTCCTTATTACATAGAATCAGGCAAGGCGGGAAGGGGGTTCATGAGTTGATGAAAAGCTAAAAATGAATCATATCCAATGAAAATGAAAATAAAGGGATAGGGTGGCACAATAATCACAATATAGTGATTATCAAAACAAATTAAAGATTTAATTAAATAACTAAATAGTCTGATGCTCTGCGTGTTTCAAAGCGAGCGCTTCTTGGTTCACAGCAAATGCAGTGCACTCCATCTGTGCATGTGCTGTGAGTTTAACATGCATTTGGGAACACTAATGTGTGCTAAGTTCACAATTTTTTACCCATTTGTATAATCTCCAACGTTTTTGTGAGAAAAAGTTTACAGCATTTCAGCAGTATTCTGCCAAAATTAAAAGCTTGACGATTTGAAATGTTTAAAGCTTGAGGGTTCAGACATTTGAAATTTAAGACAGAAACATTAATATTGTAACTTGAAGTGTAAAATAAAATGATTATAATTACTAGCAAAATGTTCCTTTGTATTTTACAGTACAATTGAAAGTTACAACATTAATATATTTTTATCGTCATTTTTGTAATTAGAGTAAAAACATAACATTATTAATGAAAAATTGTATTATCAGCAGTGTGAATGTAATGTGAACTGAGACTCTGTCACAACTAAAGAGAGATTTGTGTCTACTTTAAAGACCAGCTCAAAATAAAACACTTACTAAAAAGTTAAAATTGTATCTGTTTGCATGACATGTAACCAGACATCAGAGAATTGTAAACATACAAACCTGTCATTAAATTATATTAACTTAAAATATCAGGGGGCACTTCAAGGAAATATTTTATGTATAAGAGGTTTGGTTGACAAAACAAAGTTTGAGAACCCCTGCATTAAAGGATGAACAGAAATGAAATTCTGGATGTAATAAGGTCATTTATTGCTGTTTATACCTCATTAAAAACAACAGTGAACCATTACTTATGTAATGTTCCTGTACCTTCGGGGAAGAGGCTCTTGGAATACTGTATAAGTGGCTCTATGACCGTCACAACTTGCACCGAAGAAGCAGATGCCATGTCCAGCAATGACGTCTCTCTGAAAAAAAGAAAGAGTGACAAAACAAATTTTAGGAGATTACAGTTTAAATGCATAATTTAGTCTAGATTTGTGGTTGTGTGTGCTATACTGACCCCTCACAGCGAGGCCACAGTAGATTAGGCCCAAGCACTATGGCAATATTACTGGGTGTCATCTTGTTAACTGCTTGCTGCTCTGACAAGTGTGACAGGAACTGGACAAGGTATCTGATGGAGAGAGCGATACGTCAAAGATATAGACACACAGAGTGAATGTGAGGTGTGAAAACGTGCATAAATATACTGAACAAAATTATAAACGCAACACTTTTGTTTTTGCCCCCATTTTTCATGAGCTGAACTCAAAGATCTAAGACTTTTTCTATGTACACAAAAGGCCTATTTCTCTCAAATATTGTTCACAAATCTGTCTAAATCTGTGTTAGTGAGCACTTCTCCTTTGCCGAGATAATCCATCCACGTTTATAATTTTGTTCAGTGTAGTTTGAGGTGGATATAAAACATTCAGAGTTGAAACTCTAACATACCTGAGGTTGTTATAGTTTTCTGTGGGAAGTTTTTGCAACACTGTCCGCAACTGTTTTAATTTTTCATCTGTTTCTTTTTCTCTAAAAACAAAAAACTAAAATTAAAGACAATTTAAATGGTGCTTTAACACCATTGATACAGAAATAAACAAGTGCATGGACAGACTTACGCTGCAGCTTTGAACCAGTCACTATAAAGCTCAAATGTCATGAGCGGTTCAGGCAACTCTCTCAAGTAACACTTAAGAGCACCTGCAAAGACAGTACAAACAAAACCAAATTAAATATTGGTATATCAATATAGCACGCAGATGTTTAAGCTGCATTTAATCATTTTTAGACAGTCCCCATTTACTATTAGTATATAAAAAGAGCAGCTTGGACATTCTGCTGAAGTTCTTTTTTTTGTTTTCCACAGAAGAAAATCATACAAGTTTGAAGCGACATGAATAAATGATGACTGAAATGTTTCTGTAATAGACAATGAGGTCCTAGCAACATTTTATACGCTGCAGTTTGTCACCTCAACCACATATCGCAACCACATTCAGAGTAACACAAAGCACTTTTCCCAGTATTGTCAGTTAAGGCATCAGCTAACGCTAAACTCATGCAAACAAAGTTACCGTCACATAAAACACACAAAAAAGTTGCTATGGCTCACCTGCGACAGCATGTGGGTCATAGCTGAACTCATTCTGGTCAACAGTCCCTGAATCCAGACAGCTTTTCAGTTTTTTTACAACAGATGCAGCAGCTGCTAGCCTGAACAAACCCTAGATGACAGTTGTAAAGATAGATAGTGAGAGATTGTTAAGATGAGAGTGGAGAAGTGAAACACTATACTGATGATACTGGGCATGCAGTTATGTGGGTGTGCAATTATCTGTGTGTAAGTGCAGATGTGACTTTTAAATATGCATGTTTGAGTGCTCACCTCTTCCCTGAGTCCTGTACGTAGCAGCATGCTGACACACTCCTCAATAGGGACAGCAATCTTTCTTTCACAGCTCTCAAGGTGAGACAGCAGAGGCTCTCCAAAAACCTTTTTCTCTGATGAACTCAATTGGGGCTCTTCAAACAGACAAATAATTCATTTCAAAGTTGTGATAATGCTGCTGTCTGTGTAACACGTGAATATTTAGATGTTTTAATCACTGCTAATCATCCTTTTCCTTACCTGTGTGGCTGTGACTCTCTTTGAGCTCGGTTATGTTTTTCTCCAGGAATTCATGTGAGGCCTTGTGATATTCAGCTTGTAGCTCTAGAAGCTGTCAGAAGGGCAAAAAAAACAAGCTTAAACATCTTTTTTCAATTTACTGACTGAAAACATCCCAAGGAGTCATCCCGGGACAACTGAATGGCAATAGTAAGACAAGATATTTATTTATAAATAAAAAATTAAAAATGTATATATACATATAATACAAATAACATTAAATGTCAAACAGTTATATACACTGTCTACTGAAAAATAAAATAAAATAAAAGGGGCAAAATATACAAATAAATAAATATTTATTTTTAAAATTACAGATAATGTAAAGATAACTTAAGTTTTGTGTTATGTTTATAATGTTAATGATGATAATGATCAATGATATCTTGTGTAATATGAGTTAAAAGGAACACAATTCTGACATGGTATTGGTGAAAAAGGGCATTACTGATGGGCCTGCGGGGCTGCAAATGGTTGAGGAACACTGAGTAAGGACATAGGTACTCACACGGATGAAGTAGCTGGCGTACTCATCTTCTTTAGTGGCAAAATGATAGAGGTCTGCAGAGTACTGATCCTGAGAAAAAGAAAATGTGTTGTTTTATTGATTTCCTTGCTGTGCATTCCTTGAAAATACAGAGCTCTCTTCTGATGAAACCACACATTTCATGTTGACTCGCCAACCCACAAATATGTTTACTGACTTTTTGTAAAAGCACCCTAGGTTAGAACAATCTGAAGAGAACCTCTTTCATGTTTCTGGTTTGAGATCAGCTAGCAGGAAGTAGTAGGTTATAGAATGAGAATGACAAAATATAGTCCAACCACGACAGCTCTCAGAATAGTTTTAGCACGTTATATACAGTATATATCAATGCTAATGTATTTGTTCAAGTATGGACTTGCTACTGCCAGTAGATACACAAACATGCTACAGTGAACATGTAAAAAAATGCTGCTGCTACTGCTGCATGAATAGGCATACATAAATCCCATAGCAGATCTAGACAGGTGGAGCTGGGGGAAGTGGACGGTTCAGAGGAACTCAGCAAACACTGAACCAGACTATTTAAATGTAGAACAAACTGGTTAATTAGGTGCAGAAACAGGCCAGTCAGCTTGTACCATTTAGTAAATCATGAGATTGCGCCATCTAGAGTTTCATGACTGAACTAGATATTAAATTGGCCACAATAGTATAATAAATCTGTGACTAGTGAAGAAACCGACTTTATGCAAGCATAACCTTTATAGACTCCAGTCTTTTCCAGGCCTCCTCTACATCCTCTCGTAGTCCGTCTTGCTTGGCCTGTGGGCCTGTGCTGGCCTGAGATCTAAAAGTGAGACACAGATTGTGTAAATGTTCATGACACAATCTTCATAAAAGAGGATCGTAAAGAAATGAAGGTATGATTTACATTGAAGGAGAAGTTGAAACATATTTTGGTCATATTGTTCAAAAAAAAAAAAAAGAAAATCACCTGATGCGAGCATTATTCCAGTCTGTTGTAAGTTTAGTAAACTGTTTCTTGTTTTTCAAGATCTCTGGCAGATCCTCCTGCATGGATAACATCGGTCATGAATGGGTCATGAATACTGCCTGTTTCAGTTCATATAGTTTGGTAGTAAGAAAAAAACTACCTCACTGAGCTTATTCAGAGGCACAAGAACAACTTTTTCCAACTTCATCTCAAAGTCAGCCAGAGTCCGTGCCAGGAAATTTTGCATAAAGCAGCACATTTCCAGAACTTTTCTGCAGGAAAGTTCAGGTGTGTAAAGGGTGTATTTCCAAGGCAACTCTGCTGTATTGTTTATTCACACAATGTTAAAACATTAAAATATTAAAATATTCACCTTATGGAGGAATCGCCATCAAAATCCTTAAAGCTCTCAGCCATACTGACAGACAGCATCATGAGGGGTAACTTTTTCTGTAAATAATCAAAGTATGAATGAGTTATGTGAGGAAATTAGGAAGTATTGCATGGCATGATTTTTGATAGTTCTGCTTTAGAACTATCTACTTACAATAGTTTACATGGGTATCACAGTTAAGGGGCAATGTAAAATAATTGTGTAAATTCACGGCACAAGACAAGATCCAAAGGAAGAAAAAAAGAGGGCAAACTGAGCAACCTGAGCAGATTCTCCACACTGAATCTTGCTTTACAAAGAAACAGAAAAGAATAATGTTCTTGAGGAAAAAGAAATTGAAGGCCTGTATTTAGCACTTATGAGCAGCTGCCACACATTCAAAGCATATCCAAAACTTTTCTGTCCAGACATAATCATCCACATATACAGACAAAACGAAAACCTCAGAAGACAGATTCAGGGACTCTCCATCAGCAATTTGGGATTAGGTTTCTTAACAAAATGGTAGGCCAAGATAAACTATTGGAAGAAATCCCACCTCATCCAGTGTGATGGTGGTCCATGTAGATGATCTTCACAGCCACAGCATTTCATCATATGACCATTTCATTTGTCTTTTTGAACGTTACTTATTTTTCATATACAGCAACTGCTTAATCTGCTTCAAAATCTCGTCCAACACACTTACAAACCACATGATTGAATAGGGGGTCAGCTTACCATCCGTCTCTCTGAGTCCAGTCCCTGCTGACTCTGCAGGCAGCCTACCAACTTCTTGTAGATGATCTGGGCAGCTTTCTTTGCTGGCTCCACACGCTGTTCAACCTTAAAGCAACCAGATGGAGCATTCATTTACAGGGCCTTGTATTCATATTCTGTTAACACAGCTTGTGTGTATGTAGGCATCTCAAAAACTGTGCCATATGCAGATTTATTAGTTAAGGTGTAATAGTGGTGGAAATGCCTCACCAAAACAAGATCCTCTGAGAGAAGATCAGTTGCATCCTGTGACCTGCATTAAAGAAACAATTACCGTGACCATTACTTACATAATACAGATGGCAAGCTATATGATGCTGCAGCTGTGTTGATATTTTGACCAACAGCATGACTGTAAATGTATAATATTGCTTAATTATAAGCAACAAGTTATTTACTGAGTAAATTGGATTGAATTGGTTCAGTGAATGATTCAATGACTCACTCGTGATGACCGTTTTGTTCCTCAAAGAATCAGTGTTTTTGAACAATTGACTCACTCATAAAGACAGTGGCTGCATCTGAATATGCTTCCCTACTATTTAGTAGGTGAAAAACAGTATGTGAAAAGTGTAGAATGTCTAAATTCAAAAGATTCATAAAACAGTAGGCAAAAAGTACACAGACAACCAGCTACTTCAAGCAAGATAGTGAAGTATGCATACAATCGACGCTTTACTATCCCATAAGGCCACGGGAGAGTACTAGTGAATGGCAGTGATGCTGACGTTGATAGGTTACATGATGATAACAACATGACTATTGTGCTACATTGGGATTTCATTCCTGCTACACACATTCATATACAGAGTTTATTCATTTACTTTTTTAATGGTCACAAAGTATTATGTGATTTTTGATGCAGCCAGTGTTTCTGAATTGAATCAGTGTGTATAAACAAATCCATCGAATTAATGATTCAATGACTAACTTACAAAGAGAGACACTTTTAACCAGCCACTGCTAATAACAGACTGACAGTGATGCAAACAGTGAAAAATCCCAGTTTTGTTGGACAGTAAAAAAACTCATCCAGATTAAGGACTGCATCCTCTATGCTTTCACTTTTCTCATTTCCTCCTTGTTCTACTTTGTACTTTTCTGAACGATGGCGGAAACATTGTATTACTAGCACATCTCGTGTTTATTGCATCTGCTAAATGAATAAATGCAAATGTAAAATCTTAAATCACAAGAAATTCAACAGTTGCAAAAGTTGCCAACCGCTGTGACCTAAAGCAGCTAAAACTAAAATAAGAGAGCCAAGGCTGCTGTAGAAAACAGGCCAAAGTGGGTAGAGGGGAAGTGGACTGTGGGCTGAAGCGCAAACCATTTTACTCTCTCGCTTTTATCCACAATCTGTTGCGCACAATGTATGAGTAGATACACAGAACACAATTTCTAGCCTGAAATATCATCAGAGACAGATGAACGATGTCATTTCCTACATTTGCAACATCATCCAAGAACACAAAAAACATGAGAAGTCATTTTTGTGTCGCTGAAGTGGTGACCGGGTTACACTGCGATTGCATCAGATATTCTTGTTATCCCTGTGTTTTTAAGTCTTATTAGTCTGTGAAAAGGATATGACGTTATTCATCTTTTTTACAGCTTAGAAATCTTTTGTAACGTTATATATTTACCGTCACCCTCGCTGAATAAAATTATTATTTCTTTTAAAAAATCTTACTGACCCCCAACTTTTGAACACTATAGTAGTGTACATTCACTATGTCAATTACAAAATACTTGTCATTTTATTGCTGGCTTTATTGTATTGCGGATTGTATAGGCTGTTCCAAAACAAGCACATGCAGTACGTGATATACGTTTTCAGCTTCAAAGGTCACACAAACAATTTTATCAGTGTGGTATTGTCTCTGCTTTGAGTCTGGGGTTAAGAAGTTTATTAATATCCTGTTAACGTCATATCAGTGCAGACTGCAAGACTAGCATCTTGTTCTGTGCAACCTGCAGATGTGCTCTCCACCCTCGCAAGTTAAATATTTACACCTTTTATCATGACCTTTTTCAACACAATCACTGTCATGCTAGTTAGACTCTACATAATAATAAATATATGTGAAATATGTGTCAAATTATATTTAAGCTAGGCACAGAGAGCGTGAATGTCAATGGAATCTAAGATCTAATATTGTTTGTAATAATTGCTGTCATGACATTTTATTTTGAGGCTTGAACAAGGCTTGAACCGAAATAAATTTACCAGTCAATGTAAGAAAGAAGTGCTGAAGTTATAGACATATCAATTAATGAACAATTGTACTGTTATCAAATTAATGTTTTCACCACAACAGACGATGAAACAAACCACCTTCTTCACTTCAGACTACCTTACACCACAAATAGCTCATATTAGGAGAAATAAAACAGCTATCAATAATATGAATATTTTGTTTTGTTACAAAAGATAAGCAAGTCTACTGCATAAAACAGTCACTTAGTCACATGTAGTGTCATTTCAGTAAAACACCACAAACATAGTCTGAAAGCAACAAATGAAAGTACTTACTTCCCCCCATTTCCAAACTGTTTTAAGATGTTAAACTGCTTTCGCATGATCGTGAAGAATCTGTCGCCTTCAAGTCCTTGTTTCGTACATGCAGGTCAAGAGTATATTAGTTTCATTTGATAAAGAATATTGCTCTCTGAAGTCAGTAAACAGGCATGTCATTCAGACTTGTGTCAGCAACAGTCTCAACTTGACTGTTTCACATTTGTGCACACACCTCATTGACTTGGAGAAAGAGGAAGTTACCAAATGCATAAGAGGAAAGACATTTTCATATCATGCTGTGAAAGTCATGCAGTCCTCTCTGAGCCACAGAGCACACTGAAGTAGATTTGCACAGCACAGAGCATTCATTTGCTATGTATTGTATATAAACAACTGCCAGGAGTGAGGTGGATGGAGTAAGAGGCTTTATATACTAGAAAGAGAATATGAATTAAAAATTGACATTTACTTCTATATACATCTGTGTTAATCATAAACTGGGTATAGTTGCTTCACCGTAGTTAACTTTGTGGCATTAATTAATGTTCATTTCATTACCTTACCTTTGGCAATCAAGTGTGAATTGTCCATCAGATTACAACCATTAAATATGCACTGTTTGTATGAGCAAACAGCAGGATGTGAAAGATAGGTGAAAGGGGAAATGTTTTTTCATATCATTTATGGTGGAGTGTCATCACAAACTATCATCTTGAGGGAAACACTGTGGCTAAGACTATGAACTGAAACCAGTGGAATGTCCAAAGTAAACATGCTATGGGGGAAATGGAGCCTCCTACAGGGGGCCCGCTGCAACAGAAAAATACAATATCGTTTCTAATGTATGCATGTATGTATAAATAAATAAATAATTCATGGTATACTGGCTCACGCAAACTATGGTTAGTGATTCGGTTCGGCAAACTAAGGTTTTTGATTCGCCAGAGTCAGAACATTGTATAAAAAACGTATTATTTTAAATATTTAAATACCGCGAATTGATCTCAGATATTTACATTAAAAAAGCTATCGCTTCACTTAAGAATAATAAACTTTTGCTCCGTTATTATACACAATATTGAAAACTGGAAACCATCTATTCGTGTAACAAGCGCATATAATTGGTCCTTTTACATCACCGTTGAGAAAAGCAACGGGAACACGTGACATTTGCTGTTCCGGTTCGGCTTCAGGATATGAGGTAACGTAGCATTTTTTTATTAAATGATCTCTAAGAATATGTAAATAATCGATTATAAATGTGATTAACATGCGGGTCTAATCCTCGCAACCATTTTTCCAGCCTCTGGATTCTCACCGTACAGATTTATCATAGCCTTAGAATAAATACGCTATCTAAAATGAACTTTTCAATTAATGAAAAAATGTATATTCGACTAGCTTATCAATTTTTTTTTCTCCAAATCTCAACTATCACTACATTAATAATGTGAATTCAATATCCCTGTGTTGAAATGTAAAAGTATTGACTGACAAAGAGAAAACACTTTTATTCATTTATCAATTTATTTATTTATTTGTATACAACAAAGTTTCAAATAAGGAATTCCACTGATTTCATATCAATACCCCATGTAAATACTTATTTCAGTGCTGGTGAATGCTTTACAAATGTTAAAATACTTTGTAAATAATTGTGTTTAAGAACTGGAAAAATTTTTGCACCATGAGCATCATCAATGTAATATTGCTTTCCTTAAATGGTAAAGGCAAGTCAGGTCCCAGCAATTATGAGGACACACCAGTGAGTCTGAACAATGGTCCCACCTCAAGAGAAATGGAAAACCCCTGAGTAAAGGGGCATTACAGAAGATGATGTGGTGAATGCAGAGACATGCAACAGCTCCATCAGCTGTGCTGAAGCAGCTACTTTAATACTGTCCTGTTTATAGCGATGCCTTTTTCTGTGAGATTGCATTAGATTGTGTTTAAGTATTTAAAAAAATAACATTTTAAATGATGTAACCTGCAGCATTAGGTTCCAACATGCCGATTTCACAAGGTAACAAGCAAAATACCCTTCTATTAACCTTTAAATGACTACAGATGCATTTAGCACTTAAACAGGATGAGGCCACAAAGATTGACAAAAGACAGCACAGTAGAAGGGCTGATGTTGTTCTTTACGTAAAAATACAAAATGTCTAAGTTAGTGATGGACTGTTCCACACTACAACCTGCTTCATTCTTCCCTATCAGCTCACCTGCAACCCTACCTCACTCTTCCATAACATCCCAATCTAATGTAATGGTGATAACATCATAGAAATGTAGAAATTGAGAGTAAACTCCAGCAGCTTTAGAGTCTGCGCACAGTGAATGTGTCAGGGAAAGATAAGGTGAGTGAAGTTTGCTGGTATTTAAAATTAAAAACCCAACAAACTTCATACACCACCTCCCATCTGACTTCCTATAAATGTCAAAATCTTCCAACCTTGGATGGATGGAAGGATGACATGTACAGATTCCCCTGAGCAGTCTCCTCTAAATAACTAGTCCCCTTCCCTCCCTCCCCAGAAAAGCCCTGTCCTGTGTGATGATGCTTGGACTAGCGTTTCGACTTTGCCTCTTCTGCTTCTTTTTCTGGAAAAAAAAAGCAGAGAAACAGACAAGATCAGTGTCATTATTAGTTATTAAAGGGATAGTTCACCCAAAAATAAGGAGTTTTTGGATGGACCATCCGTTTAACTAGTCCATCAGTATTATCTTGAGGAGGCGTACACAAACTTTTTACTATGAAAAGCCAAAAGTCAATCTTGATTGAGGGCCTTGACCCAGAAGTAAATGCATTATATCCATTTATTATATTAAATGTACATAAAAAGTACAAATTCACTTATATTCTCTACATTTATAATAGTGAGTTTCATTGAAACAAAAAAAAGTTAAAAAGAAAGATATACTTCACTGTTTAATTTTTTTGTATGGCAGGCCATATCAATATATATTTTTGTTTGTATAATAAAATAATATAATTTTTTTTATGGTAAGCAAGCCATATCAAAGGTTATTATGGGCAAACTTTGGCCCACTGGCCCTGGTTTGGGCATCTCTCAACATGTACACACCACAAATTATATTTATATTATCATTAGCTATATTTCCATCCACCTATTTTTATGGTTATTTTTATTGTGCATTTTGGGATATTGCATAAAAAAAAAAAAAGACCGAACAGTGCGAACCCTGAATGGAAATAACAAGATACGCATACATTCTAAAAAAGCTCATAGTGTTGTCAAAAGACCCGGTATTTCGGTACCAAGTCGGTACTAAAAAAATGAAAACGTTACGGTACCAGCACTTTTAAATAAGTATAAAGAATGGCATTGGTTTTGTACATTTAATTTTTGTTCAACGTTATTAATAAAAATGTTGTTCAATTAGCATGTTTTTGTGTTTTGCTTTGGTACCGAAATTGGTACCGAGAACCGTGGATTTTCACTGGTATCGGTACCGAATACTGAAATTTTGGTACCGTGACAACACTATGCGCTCAATTGAGTCGGTTAAATTTTTTAACCGATAAGAAAGCATGCCCATAAACTACAATGGAAACACATTTACCTAAAAAATTCCTTGATGCACATCAAAAAAATAAAAAATAAAAAGTCATGTGACCATGGGACGGCATAACTGGGCCAACCAGCGTACCGTCTCACTGGATGGAAACAGTGCTTTATTTGCAAATGTTTTTTGTGATATTCCAGTTTTGTGCATAAGTTAAATTCGCAACTTTGGATGGAAGCATAGCTATTGGTTGATCTCTCATTAGAAAACATAATGCTATCAGTTCACCTTTCCTTAGCTCTTCTCGCTTTCTTGCTGTGTCCTCCCTCTGCTTTTTTATAATGGCCAGCCTGGCCAGGTCTGCCCTGGCCTGCTCCGTCTTCCCCTCTAGATGCAGCTTCATGTATCGCTCCTTAGCCTTCTGCTTTTCAATCTCCTCTCTACACAAGGAAACACATCAATAAAGCAATAAAACAACAGTTTATTTGACTCTGAGGTTCTCAAGTATATGTTGTCCCACATACCTTTCCCGACGTGAGAGCTCTTTAGGTGCATTGACATCTATTTCCACAACCTTCTTACTCTTTTGGGAGACCCTGTTCGGATTCTCGATTTCAATCAGTCCTTCTACTCCTTTCCTTTTAGGCTGGTTCGAGAGAGAACAAATCAAGAAAAACCTTCATAAATCAGAAACAGCCTCTGCAACACTATCACCATCTTATATTAAACTATTTCCCTAATAACAAATTATCATATTAATGTAAGGTTAGCTCACTCAAAAATGAAAATTCTCTCATCAATTATCCACCCTCATGCCATTCAAAACCCACATGACTTATATTCATATTTGGAACACAAATGAAGATATTTTTTATATTCTCTCATTATTTTTGTCCATCAATTAAAAGTCCTTGTAACCAAGTAGCATTAAAAAGTACAAAAAGATTGTAAAAGTAAAGCATATGAATCCTAATGAAAAAGCGGTTCCAGGTTTTCTGAAGAGACATGATCGCTTAATATAATGAACAGATTTAATTTAGATCTTTATTCATAAACATTGATCAACACACAAACACAGAGTACATCAAAATATTATAAACAGCAGCTCAACTGTACCTGCTTAGGCTAATACACTAGAATAAACCTCTTTGGTTCTCATGTAAAGCCAGTTTGAGCTTATGTTTATCATATTTGATGTGCTGTATGTATGTGGGTTGATCAATGTTTATAGGTGAATCAAAACCTAAAATTGAATCTGTTCATCTTATAAAGCAACTGTCTCTCTTCCGAATACTTCGATTAAAACACTTGTTTCACATGGATTACATTTACAATGTCTTTATAAATATTTTTAAACATTTTGGTTGTGTAGAATTTCAGTGGAGGAACAGAAATGTCCCAGGTTTCATTTAAAAAAAATCTTTATTCATGTTTCAAAGATTAACCAACATCTTATGGGTTTGAAACAAGGGGGAGTAAATAACATTTTTCCTTTCTGGGTGAACACTTTAAGTGAATTTAATTAAAATGTCATACTTCATCATCACTGCTGCTCTCCTCTTCAGATTCTGATGAACTTCCACGTTCAGCCCCTTCATTTTCTTCCTAGACCCAAATGAATCAGAGTTTCCATTATACAAATTGATGCTCAGCAAACAACACCTCCACTGTATCACTTTCAGGAGTGTGTGCGTCACAGAAGATGAACACTAGTGCACTCACCATTTCCTTCTGAGCTCTCATCTGCCGATCAATCTCCTCAGGGTTGCTGAACTGCTTTCCACGGCCCTTATGGCTTTTTTTGCCTAAGGTGGCGGGCAAGGTGAAATAAAAATTAAATACATTCAAAATATTTAAAAAGAGAGATCGTAACACTACATGCAGCTACGTACTACCATAATTAGGCTAAGCATGAATAAGAATTGTCGATGACGCTGTAACACTTCTCAGACAATCCATGTGGCTGCGCTGGCCCAGCATGGCCTGAGGTTTGTTCTAGGGTACATACACCGTGATTTACCCATTACAGAAAAGCTCTAACCATTAACAGTATCCTCTAGGACCATAAATTCACCTTCACTTCCAATTTCCCTTTCATACGGTTTTTTTTACTACAATACTGGCTCCGGCGGTACAAGTTACTGGAAACCATTAGAAAGCGATCAAGCAAGCACACGACACTCACCTCCTCTCGGCATTGTTTAAACACTCTGTGACGATGAAAACCCTCAGGAAATAAAAAAGATTATGTTTGGTCCCAAAATTAAATATACCCGAAAGGACTGAATAACTTTATTGTGTTCTGTGAGCCTTAAAATGGGCTGTTTTATAGTTAAATATGACGCGACCTCACCGAGTCAAATTGATACTGCTGAAAGCACTATTTTGCCGCTTCCTGAGAGTGACGTCAGGCGAGGCGACCGTCCTGTTGATGATTGACTGCTGGGCTGGCCAATCAAAATTCCAAATAGTTTCTACGACAGAGGAAGTTAGCCAATGCGATGGCATGATCTATTCATATGTTGTATTACATTTCTCATTATATGCAGTGTTGTTTTAATAGTTTATATATCATTATAGAATTATATAATGATATATTATATTTAGTGCTGTCAAACGATTATTCGCATCCAAAATAAAAGCTTTTGTTTACATAATATATGTGTGTGTACTGTGTATATTTATTATGTATATATAAATACACACACATGCATGTATAAACTTAAGAAAAATATGTAAATAATATAAAAAATAAATATAAAAATAATATAAATATCAATTATATTAATATAAATATATACATGGAAATATTTTCGAAATATATACTGTATGTGTGTATATTTATATATACATAATAAATATACACAGTATACACACATATATTATATAAATAAAAACTTTTATTTGGGATGCGATTAATCGTTTGACAGCACTAATTATATTATATCTTATATTATAGTTGCAATTTTAATTTTAATGTTTTAGTCGTGCTTGTCACTTTTAATAGTTCTATTATCTTTCTTTTTATTTAAGTTTTAGTTTTACTAGATTGAGTATTTCAACTTAAACTTATTTCAGTAAGTTGCCAAGGCAACATTTCTATTTTTCCCCTTTTTTACGTTTAAGACATTCATCCATTTATCCAATATTTTAATTCTTTCGTCTTCATTTTAATTACAAAAATGTTTTTAAAAATAGTTTCAGTTAACAACACTGATTCATGGAGATTCAATTAAAAGGTAAACATTTGTGTATATAGGCCTACAGCACATAAAACCAACATAAATATAAAATAACATTTCTAAGAACATGGCTCTCAAAATCCTTTTTATTGTCTCAGACATCCTTATTTCTCATTGACCCACGTGTTCAAAAGTGGTTTTGCTGATTGTGCAATTATTTTGTGTAATTTATATGCAAGAGTTAGAAAGTAGGAAAATCCAAAAACTCACACAATATAAGACACTAATATTCATAATACGCATAAGTAAACAAAATATGAGTAATTGAACATAAATGTCCCAAATTTCAGCTTTCTCCTCAGTTTATCTTTTAGGGTTGATTGCCACATCACCATGATGTTTCTGCTGAGTGTCTTTGTGTTTCTTTCGGCTAATAAAGATGAATGATGCAAGGGCAAGAAATATTCCAGCAGTGATCAGCTCTCCTCCAGCCATGTAAAAAATCAGTTCATAGTTCTTGTACTTATCCACCAAATAACCTATGGGAAAAAAATACATGAAAGAAAACATTATTTATTACATTTACCGATTTATCATAAAATGACCATTTCATAACGGACGATTCAATCTAATACATGTTTTCATCATAACTCACCAGCAGAGGGAGGTCCAATCAGCACAGCCACTGCCTCAATAAGAAGCACTAGGCCAAGTGCACTGGAAAAACCGCTTTTTCCCACAATACCCATTAGCACTTCAAACTGCAGAGCACCCACCATGCCATAAGACAGCCCGAAGAACACACAGAAGATAACTAGCCCCTTATAGTCTGTGTTTGTAGCTGAACAAACATCTGTTAGGCCATTGAAGAGCAAGGCAAGGCTGAAGAAATAAGACATCTTGGGTCGGATCCATTTTAAACCGGCCACTATGCCACACGTGGGACGAGCAAAGATGTCAATAAATCCTATAATAGACAACAAAAAGGCAGCATCCTGGTCAGGCACTCCTTGGTCCTTAGCGTAGTTGACTAGTAGAATAGTTGGAACAAATAGGCCGAGGACAACTATAAATTTTGCAATAATATAGATAATAAGCCCTAAGTCAGTAAGTACACTGAAGTCCAAAAGCTTATTTTTACTGGGCTTTTTATCATTATTGTTTTCACGAACGATATTCTCTTGTCCAGCCTCAGGAGGCAGCATTTCCTTGAGCTCTTGGGAACAGGCTATCGCTTTCCTTTCTTTGCATTTCAGGGGTCTCATAATTGCTCCACAGGCGCAACAATTGAGCAGAAGACCACCAGTGATGAGAAAGCCTCCTTTCCATCCATAGTGGTTGAGCAGCAGTTGTCCTAATGGAGAAAGAGCTGACAGAAATACAGGGCTTCCAGCTGCTGCCAGTCCATTGGCAAGTGGTCTGCGTTTGTCAAAATAAGACCCCAGCATAATCAGTGATGGTTGGAAGTTTAAAGCCAGTCCAAGACCTTTATAGAGACAAAGGCATTATTCATTCAAAATATGGAATTTAACAACTCTGTCATTAACAATTTATGGACTCGGTTTTATAATAGTATTTTTTTGTTTATAAAACAAAGCTTTGTGTTGTGTATACTATAGTAATATCAATACCCGCAATGTTCGATTCTCCTTTTTGAAAAATGTAAACTAGTCAATTTTTTTAATCAAAATATAAATGTCATGTTGTTGGTCTGAATATCAGCACTATGATATTGTTACATTGTTACGCCAGTAGGTGGCGACGTGTTACTTTCTTGACATGTTGTTCCAAAGCTTTTTTTTTTCTTCCACAGAACATAAAATAAGATATTTTGAGAAACATCTCAGAAACCAAAACTGTTTGATTAGGAGAATTATTCTAAATATCTTCTTTTATGTCCCATGGAATAAAGAAAGTCATAAAGGTCTGGAACAACATGGAAGTGAGTAAATGATAACAGAATGTTAATTTTGGGGTGAACTATCCCTTTAACCAGTATTGCATTTGCTCATATTCAGACTAACAGCACAATTGTGAGTGTGATATTTCTTATAACATTTTTACCCGATATTAAGTTTTTTTTAAGCAGATTTAAAGACATGCTGACAGTTACTAATGAAAATATTTAAGTCAAAGCAGACTGGGTGTAGTTCCCAAATGAATCAGTGTATTTGAACGAATTGGATGAATGAAAGATTCAATGACTCACTCATAAAGACAGTCACACATCGCCACCTACTGGCGTAACAATGTAACATACTGTCACTAAAAACTCTCCACATTTCATAGCAAGACCGAAACTACAGTCTGTCTGGAACGCACAAATAAGGACAAGCAGAGTAATACAAACAGTGAAAAGTCAGTTTGAGCACTGAAACGAACTGTTTATAGATTTATACATTTTTGATATGAAATGTCTTTTAGTTACCTGTAATGACACCTGCAGTAAGATAAACCTGGATAATGTTAGTAGAGAAAGATGCAATTATCATCCCTCCTGAGGCCAGAAATCCTCCAACCAACATCACTGGCCGGCATCCAAATTTATTAACCATGATGCTGGAGATTGGACCTGGATTAAATTAACATAAATATGTTGAGCATTAAGAAGAAGAAGAAAAGATTTTTCTAAAACATGTAAAGGTTTTATAATTCAATTTATAGTATCTTACCTGAACCATACAGCATTGCTAATATTATAGATGAAATCCAGGCTGTGTCACTGTATCCACAGTCAAACTCCTTCATCAGTTCTTTGAAATACACACTTATAGCTTTCGGGAAGGCATATGAGAAGCCAGTGATGACAAAACATCCAAGCAGAACGATCCAGCCCCAGCCACCATCTGGGGCACCTACTGTCTCTTGATCCTCTACAATAATTCCCATAGCTGCTCAGGCCTCCAAAAGAGAAGACATGAAAGGTTTTTGATATACTTATATGTAGAATAAAAAAAAAAAAACGTGATCAGACAGAACAAATTCTAGCAATTTCAATTTCAGATGATGCACTACCGAACATGTGCTTCTGTTCAAGAACCTGTATCACATTTGCAGAGGAAGTTAGTACATGAGTACAAGACACATGTTTCCCTTCACCTCCAGGAAGTACAGTCATAGGCCAACCTACTCATTACTTGACTGACACTGACTGACACATAATGTATCATATTGAGTAAATATCAGAAACTTGGATCATGAAGTTTCTTTTAAGTTTTTTTTTTTATCTAGTGACTTGTGTTATAGTTGATTGAGTCTTCAAATGCCAAGTCCCTGGTACACCTCACATTTTATTCTTGCTTGCATGTTGCATCACAAAACATATGGAAATGTGATTAATTTAACAGCATGCATTATTTGTACGATGATGAGGAAATACATTCAGGGTGTGGATACTTTTACTCTTGTGCATTACTGTAATATAATCTGATTTAAAATGTCTGGCTTTTGACGTAACCAGACATCTGACAGATTACAATTGGGACAGATTGTAAAAGGTTACTACTTAAAAATTTTACATTACTGCAATTCATCAATATCCTGTTGTAAAATTCTGATTTAAATCTAGACATCTGACCTCCACTTCTTTGTATCGAGCAAATGTGTAGAGCTCACAGTATTTAAAATAATTTCTATTCATTTTGTATTAGTGTCCATAACACTACATTGTTTTACAGAGTCTCTAGAATTATTCTGGAAATATTTAGTCATGCAAAAGTTTTGCATAACCATATAGACTCTAAATGTAACATTTGTATATCACAATTAATGAAACCACCAGGATGAGTGGTCATAAGAACAAGTGAAATCCAGATGCTTTTACCTGGAAGATTTAAAATCTTCATAGATAAATAAACATAAATATCATCTTGAGAACAATTATTTGATTGTTTTTTAAGATACTTGAAACACAAGTAATTGTCTTACCTGGCTTTTGAAATGGCAGAAAATTTCTTCAAGTAGCTGTATGATCTACCTGGCCTTCTTAGTAGACATAATGTATATAATCTAGATACATAAGGCACTAAGTCTTGTCATCAAGAAAGCCCCATTGCACTGTACATATGAATTATTTTAAAGCATAATCTGCTAAATAAACCTGCTGGTGCACCTCCTTCCTTGCCTTGTACTCACTGCTAATAATCTGTAATTAATCTGCTCACAAAGTCTCTTATTTATAGGTAATGAGGTGAAATTCCTGGACAGTACAAGTGGTATTACAGAATTATTGTTTGGTTGTTTACTTGTTTTGTCAGTACAGTAACTTGGACAATGCATTTTCATTCTAAAAACAACACAGGGTCATTACACTGATGTAAGTAGTTTGGATGTGATACAATAACAAGTGTTCTTTTATTGTTTTGGAAATCTGGAGTTTAACAGTTTGACAGGTACACTTTTGAAAAATCAAATTACATAGTAGAAAAACTTTGCCATAAAATTGGTACAACAATTATTATAATTCAAAATGTATTTGGTTTATTATTATTAAAGAAGAAGAAGAAGAAAAAAGCCGGATCTAGAATTTTCTACCTTAGGCGTGTAATACGTGCCTCACACTCCATATGAAAATCCTCTTAAATCAGCATGTACATGTTTAAACCTTTACAGCTCTTGGCTAATCTTACTGCTGAACCAAAGAAAGAGTGTAATTGTTTTCTGTTATTTGAATGCACATTCAGATCTACACATGCTGAAATGTTTTGGGACTGTCATGTAAGAGCACTTACTGGGGCCAAAGGAATGAGGATTTGGTATAATAACTGGCTATAAGACAAGTTATTGTATTCTAAACACATTATAAGTGAGCTTCAGCTGATTTGATGTCATCTGAAAACATTTTGTTGAATTCAGCAGATGTTTTTTTTATAGTTTTGAATGTATTTCCAATGCAACACAGTTATTTTAAGGCAAAATAAACAGAAAATGCAAAAATTAGATTACCTGAAATTATTCATTAAAACTGAAAAAAAAAAAAACTATTATTTTTCACATAATTGGCAATGAAACAGTACAAAATTTAAAAAGGAAATATACAAAGTGATATAAAGAATTAAAAAAAAAAAAAAGCGTAATATGTAAGTGATATTTAAATATTGTCTTGCAATAGTTCCACCAATTTCATTGTAAAATCCCTATACTGTATATACACATAAAAAAAGACTGAATCCCCTTTATTTCCTTTCATCACTTCTTTCTCCGAGAATTACTCCTCACATCTTCAAGTTCCTTCTTTATTAGGTGTGTTTCTGCTGTTGACTCTGAAAGCTTAAAGGAAAAAAGTTAAGTCACTTTGCAGTTTGCGCAGTGTAATTTATAATTGTATATAGATTTAGCCTACATATTTTTCAAGCTATTGTGGCTTCCCTCACCATATCAAGAAGAACCTCAATCTTTAGCCTGAAGAGATTATTCTCCTCTTCTAACTGTAGATTCCTTTTCTTCAGTCGCTGTACCTCTTTTCCTGATACATTACCTCCTGACTCTGTGATTGAGAAAGACATTCATTACATTCCTTAAACAGGTTAGCTATCATTACATTTAATTGATCTTTTTATAGCAGGAGACCATACCTGAAATCCACTGGCCATCTTCAAATGTCAAGCTCTGGACGCCAATATTCATCACCGGAGATCCATATTCTAGACCTAATTCAGTCTCACGTGTTGACCGATCCAGCTGATAAAAACAATAAATGATCATTTGGCTTCTAAATACTTAATTTTTGATTTAAAATGCATCTTACTTACAGAAAATTGTACTTACTGTATGTAGATTGGAAAGGGATGCAGACTTACGAGGTGGTGTTTTTTTGGGACTGAAAATGTCGCCAAACAAGGGCATTTTTGAGGTAAATAGTCAGACTTTCCAACCTGCGTCAACATAACATAATTCAATACATGGCCTTTTTGAGGCCTTTTTGTCCACATCAGGCTAATTACAGTTGTCCAGTTAAGAAAGCCAAAGGCAATTATTCTTTATTTCAAAATGGCAATTAAATAAGGTATTAATAAGATAAGATAAAACAAAATAAAATAATAATAATAAGGTGACTACCTTTATCTTCGAGAGACTAGTTACTAGCAAGCAGCTAGTTATAAATACATATTCTTCAACACATCGATCGAGCACAACATTGTTTTTTAAATAAATGCATGTACAAAGTAAAAAAAAAAAAAAAACTTACGCTGCTGCTTTAGTTTCTCCTCACACTGCTTCAACGATGCTCCTGAAAGCCAAAGAAATGTGTAAACAAACGGCTAATTCCGGAGGAGCCTAGCAACGCCGGAAGTTCAATTTTATAAGTTAAAAGTACCTTTTCAAATAATGCCCCACATTTAATTATGAGACATTTCTAAGGCTATTTTAATTTGGTGGTGAATTTTCGAGAGAAAATGCACAGATTGCACCACTGTTATGATTCAGTATTATTATGCTTTGTCTTTCTTGAGAAGCCTTCCTAGATAACCATAAGGCTAAAATCTAGACATATTCATGTCAGGACAGCCCTCTGACCATAGATATGTGTGTATATATATATATATATGCCTCTGACACTCTCTAAAAATTGCAAATAATAATAATAATAACAACAAAAACAATAAGAAGAAGAAGAAGAAGAAGAAGAAGAATTATGTGGTATTCCCACTGATCTATATATAATATATTATTCTCTATTATAGATCAGTGGGTATTCCTCAGATATCTTGTAAAGTACATAGAAATGCACGTTAAGAGGCATAAAGTGCTGTTGCTTTGCCCACTTCTACTTTCATTAGGCTGTTAAAATAATTTTTAATACTTACTGACATGTTGAATGAGCTCCATTGTGTGAATAATATTATAATAGTTGACCACTGATGCCCTGTTTCATTTTTACTACACAAGATGATTCATTTTGGAGATGTAATCATTTAAAATCACTAAACATGTTGGGAAAATATATATTACAAATACTTGCACAATAACTAAATATTAGCTTTGATAGACAGCTATGAAAATCACTATGGATTTATTTAATTCTGTTGACGTGATATAGTCTCAGCAACTGTTAATTGTAGGCTCATTTTAAAAATTTAGTCAAAAAATATTTATTTATTTCATGTATGCTTTCCTACAAACTAATAGGTAAACATAATATAAATATATAATGATGCTATAATATCGATATAATAATAATACAATCGACCTCTAAACCAGACTGACAATTGTACCTGAATTAAATTAACAGGCAATACACTTTTTTATTATTATTATTTTTTTTTTTTTTCAAATAAACGCGAGATTTTTGGCCTTTGCTTTATGAAAGAGCTGCCAAGTTTTTGTAAAGAAAATCACCAATGCCCCTAGTGGCTGAATGCTCCACTTTGAACAAAAAAAGGCTCCATCTCTCTGCCTTTAGGACCTCACAGCCTGGACGGTTTAGTTAAACTTGGGAAAACGACGCAAGTGGCACATGTTCTGTCCGTTTATTTGGGGCAGGCGAATGAATTAAAAGTATGATTTTGAAGGAATAAAACACCCAAACCTTTTGCCTGATAGTTAAAGGGATTTATTGCTTTATCAAACAGTTCCTGGTGGAAGAGAAGATCTAAAGTCGTAGGTGGGTTGAATGTCCTCCTAATAACGTTCTGTTTTAGCTTGCTAACGTTACATAGCTGACTTCTGCAATGTAGACTAATTTGTATATAACATTTGAATAATCAAACCGCTCTGGTGTTTACTTTATCCTCTGGTGTTTTATGCCAGTTATTATTAAGGTTAAAACGCGTCCTCGCTGCAGCAGTTCGCGAAATGTAGCTTGCTAATTGGCTATCAGGAGAATTTTAAAGATATTTTATACGATACTGTGTAGAAAAGGTCCGTTAGAATTTAATTATAAAATATTAGACTGTAGGAAAATATTTTGGATGTTTGTTGGAACTGTTTTGTGTCGGCATATAAAACTCATCATTGATATTAATTGGTGTAAACAAACCTGAAGTTGACAGCATTAGCGGGCTAGCCGAGCGCTAGCTAGCATTAAAGCTAATGCTAACCCGAAGCCCGTGCAAGTTAACTTTCTCATTAGTGTGTTCCGCTGACACTACCCTTTAACGTTAAGTCGGTAAAATATGTTATATATTCTAAATTATATTGAAGAGTGTTTCAAGTACGACTAAAGGATGGCTGGTATTTGTTTTTGATTTCTGAAGTCCGGAGAGTGTTGCATTAGTGGGGGGTTTTCCTAGGAGAGTCCGGGGATGTGCTCGGAGTTGCTTATCTGGAATTTTAGGCCTTAGAGATGATATATCTGTAATATCTACTTTTCGTGCATATAATTATGTGTTAAATTACTTTATTGTGCTCAGTTATGTCTAGAAAAGTTTGAATCATTAATATTTTCCTGATTAATTACCGCAACTACATTTTCTACACCAGTATATCAGTTTTGATGTTTGCTAGAATATTAAAAACGCATATAACTGAAATGTTTTACGTAACATTTTGTGCTTTTATCTTTTATAAAACCACTTGCAGTAATTGTATGTTTTGTCCCTACAAGGTGTATTTTTATTTCTTGCACCATAAGTTAGGGTTTGTTTAAACGTAATACAATTTTGCTTATTGGTTGTGATATGTTACAGCTATGGATCTAGAACGACAGAAGCGTAAAGAAGAAATTCAGAAAGCTTTGGGATTCATTCAGTAAGTTTGTAGACGTATGTGCTGCATCTCCATAATGCAGTAATAATTAACTTCTTCCCCTCTACTCTGTTGAAAATTGTTAAAAAAAAAATGTATTTTTACCAGGTCATCTCTGCCTTTCCCTGAACCTGAGGGTTATGAGGTATGATTTATATGTACTATCTGGAGAAAAATGGCCCCACCTAGATAATCCGTATGTATTGAGTTTCATGAGCTTAATTCAAATAGAAGCTCTCTTGCTTTCTTTTCTCAGGCATTCTTGACTCAGCTAGTATGTAATTTGCTGGATGAAGGTAACGCAGTGTATCGTGATGGAGAGTGGAGACCGGCAGCAGTCCATTACAGCGAGGGTGTGAATGTAGCTCGCTATGCTCAGTCTGAAGCACTGGTCATTCCCCCTGAGCTGTTAGAGAGCCTTTATGTGAACCGGGCAGCTGCACAGTATAGTCTGGTAAGTTCCATCAGCTGAGGATTTAATTAGTGCTGCAGACAATTTCTGCAAATCTGCCTTCTCTTGTATTTTTTATTTAGGGGGAGTATGAGCGGGGCGTGCAGGACTGTGATAGCGCACTGTGTGTGTCGGAGGGCAGTCGCAGGGCACTCTACAGGAAGGCACTCTGTCTGAGGGAGCTGGGCAGATTCAGAGAAGCTTATGAGTGTGGCACCGGATGCCTATTAACTGCCCCTCACGTATGTTTTTATATGCAGAATAAATAGTATATTAATCTCTAATTTGTGTTATTTATACAATTCAAAAGTTTGAAGTCAGAATGTTTTTATTATTGCTTTTATTGAGCAAAGATGCATTACATGAATCAAAAAAGACAGTATAGGCATTTATAATTTCACAAAAGATTTCATTGAACTTTCTATTCAGAGAATCCTGAAGAAATGTCTTAAATTCCACTAAAATATTAAGCAGCACAACAGTTTTCATTATTGATAAAACAACATGTTTCTTCATCAGCATATTAGAATGATTTCTGAAGGATAATCATGTGACAAAGAAAAGTGGAGTAATGGCTGCTGGAAATTCAGCTTTACCATCACAGGAATAAATAGCTTTTTAAAATAAATAAAAATAGAACAGTCTTTTTTAAATTGTAATAATATTTTACAATATTACTGTTTTTACTGTATTTTTGATCAGATAAATGCAGCCTTACTGAGCATAAGAGACCTCTCAAAAACATTAAAAAATCTTGTTGACCCCAAAATTTCGAATGGTAGTGTATATAATTGAATGTATATTATATTAATTTAGAGATTTGTATGACTTGTCTTGTTAGTTCATGTAATGCTTAGCTAACAAAACATTGGTTGTTTCCTTGCTTTATTGTACACAGGACCGGCAAGTCAGTGAGCTTGCTCAGGATCTAGCTAACAAACTTGGTTTGAAAATCCGCAAAGCATACGTCAGCCCTCAGGTTTGTTTTTTAGATTGTTAGGTTAAAATATTGATCATTTGCAGTTCATATACAGTGGGTACGGAAAGTATTCAGACCCCCTTAAATTTTTCACTCTGTTATATTGCAGCCATTTGCTACAAATCATTATATCTGCACTGTTGTGGAGGCTACTGTGGTCTTAGGAACCTTAAGTGCAGCAGAAATTTTTTTGTAACCTACTCATTCCAACATGTCGCACTTTTTATTCCAGCTCGATTCTACAACATCTGTGACCGACAGCAATGGAGAAACTAATTCTCCTACAGGGGAGGCAAGTTTTTACAAAAAAGTTGTTCTATAAAAACAAAAGCTGTTTTGTAAATTGAGAATTGCATGGTTTGGATTACTTTAACAAATCTCCTTGTTTTTCTTTTCAGACCTCCTCAAATGGTCTTGAGTCTTTGACTGATATTGGATCAGGTATGTTCATAGACTGTATAAAAACATGGACGTAGTGTCCGTGACGTCACCAATAGGTTTCTGAAGAGTGTTTTTGAAGCTCAAAGTGGGCGGAGCCAGCTGTCGCCATCTTGGCAGCGTGTCACTCCTGGATAATCGAAAATGGGCAAAGAGGCATGAGCTGGTTGCTGAAACCACGTCCACCTAGCTCGACGGCGGTGACAGCAGCGGCAATCCACCTGTCACTCAAGTGGCCACGCCCTTAATTATGCAGAACTTTAAGGCTTAATATAATTTAAACTAGGGATGCACCGATACTGGTATCGGTATCGGGCCCGATACTGGTCTCCTGTACTCGTACTCGTTAAAATGCCCCGATACCAAACACCGATACCACATATGGTATCGGTATGGTATGGAATATGTGATAAGCGCCATATTCAGACAGAAACACTGACAACAGAACAACAGACAGCAGAAAGGAATTAAGGATGTCTACTACGAAGTATATGTATGCAATGAATATAATGTTAAACATTCAGTATTAACGCCTGTATAGCTGATGTGCGCGAGCTGATAAACAAAGCACGCTGAGTGGATTGAGCGCGCGGCGGCGCAGATGCGCGAGCTTGTCGAGTGAATATACCTTTCTCACAGACATCACTGGAAAGTTTGTAGTTCGGTCGGATATGTCAAAAACAAGTAAGTAAAACAATGCACAAGTTACTTAA
>NW_015540967.1:342852-343534 GCF_001515605.1 Sinocyclocheilus anshuiensis
AGTCTGGGAAAAAAAAGTTCAGGTTTGCATGATTCTGGATGACAGCATGCCCAGGAGATTACAGGCTGTCATTGAGGCTAAGGGTTGCCCGACAGAGTATTCATAGTCGTGTAAATAATACTGTCATACTAACAGTTGTCTGAATTATTTTTGGTTGATTGTAATCTATTACATACCTTTCTATCAAAATTATCTAACATTATCAAGATGAATTTGTTCTGACACAGTTTAACTCTGAGTTCTTGTCATATTTTATTACCATTTTCTAAACTATAGTGAATAAACTGTGATAATGTGAGAAATGTTGAAGGTGTCTGAATAAATTTAGGTTTGACTGTATCTATTTGATAAATGAAGTTAACCAACTAACATTATACATACCCTTTTGGTTTCTGTACCCAATATTTAAAAAATTTACAAATGCAATAAAAATATTGGTATCGGTACTCGGTATCGGCAAGTACCAAAAATAAAAGTATCGTATCAGGCGAGTACTGGAAAAAGTGGTATCTGTGCATCCCTAATTTAAACGGATGAGTTATAAAAAAAATTCACCCCCTCACAGTTGTCATGAAGGGCAAAATTAGCTATATAGACCAAAATTATTTTTTGAACCAGGCTGTAAACATGTTTTTTTCTGCTGTAAAGTTGGGCATTTTAACATGGGGAGTCTATGGGATTG
>NW_015540967.1:343670-358742 GCF_001515605.1 Sinocyclocheilus anshuiensis
ACAACAAAAACACAGCTCCGATCACAGCGTCCTCCATCCTCCTGTTGTTAACGTTGTTCTTTGTTTCCGTTGTTGAACGCCGCGCACAAATGACGTCACTGTCTGTCGACCGGCTTACGTAAACTGTCCGTGCGAATGCAACCCTTTAAAATGGTACTGGGAAATAGTTCGCGCAAAATCGTCCCAGTACTTTAGTACTGTACATTTAGTTCTGGAACTAAAGGTATCGGTACTCGGTATCGGCAAGTACCAAAAATAAAAGTATCGTATCAGGCGAGTACTGGAAAAAGTGGTATCTGTGCATCCCTAATTTAAACGGATGAGTTATAAAAAAAATTCACCCCCTCACAGTTGTCATGAAGGGCAAAATTAGCTATATGGACCAAAACCACTTTTTGTACTAGGCTGTAAACACATTTTTTTTCTGCTGTAAAGTTGGGCATTTTAACATGGGGCGTCTATGGGACTGACTCCCTTTTGGAGCCAGCCTCTAGCGACCAGTCGATGAATTGCAGTTGTAGTCACTTCCGTGTTGGTTTCACGAGAGCGACCGGAAGGTTGCCGCTTGGGTATGTTATATAAATGAAGAGTTCATTTTCAAAAACCGATAACTTTTTTTTTTGTTTTTTTTCAGAAATCACGTTTTTTTTATTGCGCATTCCAAGTCATATCAATCAAACTGCATTTGGGTGTTCTGAATAAGTAACTTAAACAAATACAGGTAATGTACTAAATGTATGTATGTTTTTTTTTACATATTAAAAGTTTGTTTTATAGCAAAAGCAGATAACTCCAACAGTCGTTTTTTTGGCAAAAGCAGATAACTCCACATTTCATGTTTTAGAGTTAAAAAAAACACTTGTTTAATCTTTGTAATCTCCTCAGATGACAATGTAGATGCCTGACAAACGTTGTTGTTGTGATCATAAACTGTATGGATGTGATTACACGCAATACACGGAGCTTTTCCCTCACCAGGTTCCGTGAAAACGTTTCAGCTTTTATTTTCCTTTTTCGCGCTGAAGAAGATATCACAGGTTCATCAAGTTCGTCCAAATTATCCATCCTCGATCACTTTTAATCAGCTTTGACAAAACTCCTCTCAGCTAGCACGTCTTTTCAAAGTGAAAGTAGCCTTGTCACCTTGACCTGAATACAGCGTGCTGAATCGCCTAAATGGACTTCTCGGCTTCTGTTCAAAAACAACAAGGGCACTTGTCGGATTCTGCAGTAAAACGTGAACTCGCGATGCCTTGAAAGTGGACAAAGCCGGCTTTTTTGACAAAACGTGTTTAGGGTTCAGATCGCGCTATATGTGGAGAATAATGCACGGCAATCAGCTCCATTTTTTTTTTAAAGTGCCGTTTATCGGTTTTTGCAAATGAACTTCAAATATACATACACCAGTATTTAAAAATCTAATTAAAATATGAGTACATTTATGGATATTCATTAAGCAAAAATGAATTGGGTGGTTCAGTGTTCTCATCTTTATCCCACAGATTTAACAAGTGCCCAGTGCATCCCTGCTCCTCTGGCTACACCAATCCCAGTAAGTGATGACCCACAGATGCCGTCACTGAGCCCAGTTGTGCCCCAAGATATGCCAGAAAGCCCAAGTCAGGAGCCATCGGGGCGGGTGCCGTACTCTGTGCCTGTATCTGAACACATGGGTGAATGTGTGATGAATGAGGACACCTCATGTCTGGACACCTTGCTGGAAAGTATTCCCAAAGGAGCTGAGGTCAGCGTGGTGAGTGAAATAGAGAGCTGTAGGGAGGAACAGTGGGACATAGTTGCTCAATACTGGATTGATCAATGTAAAAGTACTGACTTTCTTATCTATCCATCAGAACCCAGTTCAAGGGGCCATTCCCACTAACCTACCAAACACTGCTGTGGGTTTGAGGCCTCCGTACTCTCCAGGTCTCCCAGCATCCTCCGCTCAGCTCACGACTCAATATTTCAACTCTGCTGTCAGTCCGCTCCCCCCACTGGAGTCCTCCTCAGTTCTAGGTCAAAGCGAAGCCTCTTCCCAGACGACGGACTCCCTCGGCTCCTTTAGCTCTGGAGCTGGAGACGCTGCTGGGAAGGGGGGGTCTGGATCACTAATCACAGGAGGACTGGATTCCCTTTCTGAGTACACACTTCCTGGTGAGTGTTTTAACTTGAAATGTGATACACACTGCCATTCAAACGTTTGGTGTTTTGGAAAGAAATTAGTTATTTTATTTAGCAAGGAAGCATTAAATTGATCACATTTAAAATGCTACAAAAATAATTTCAGTTTCCACAAAAATATTAAGCACCACATCTGTATTCAACATGGGTAAGAATTAGAAATTAATAGAATGATTTCTGAAGGGTCATGTGACACTGAAGAATGGAGTAAAATATACTAAAACAAAAATCTGTGGTTGCTATTATAGGAGGAAATTTCATTTGAAAATATATTCATATAGAAAACAGTTTTTACATTGTAATAATATTTTACAATATAACTGTTTTACTGTATCTTGATTAAATAAATGCAGCCTAGGTGAGCATGAGAGACTACTTAGAAAAGCAATACAACTTTACTGACTTCATACCTTTATCTAAATAATATATAAAAAATCTTGACATTACAATAGTTCAATATTGATAAATCAAGTCTTTTTTATTACATTCATTTTACTTTTTTTATTAATCTTAGGTGGACGAATGTCTCACAGTTTCATCCCCAGTTTGCGGAATCATAATGCCTCCAATGCAGTGAGTTTAAACTGTTCTGTACTTGTAAACTGCTCAGTCTTACTCAATATGTCTTCTTTGTATGCAACTTTAAATGTTTTAAAAAATGGTTTGCTATCTATCACCTACTCAAAGAATTGTTCTTGCTTCCAGCAGAATGGACCAGTTGGTACCAATCTTTCTCTGCTGTCACGAAACCCTCTGGCTGCCACACATGAGTTCAGACAGGCCTGCAATGCTTGCTACAGTCGCATAGGTATTGTACCTCTTAACTGTGTGATATGAAAAATAAGAACTATTCCTAAACATGTTGTATCTGTCTGAAAGAAGTGAATTCTTTTTCTGTATAAGGGCCACGGGTGATGGACTACCATTATCAACCTGATGCAGCGCATCGCTGTAAGAGAGATGTGCTGCTCTGTCGCCTCAAATCCTCAGATGACCCCACCTGGAAGAGGGTGCGACCCCGTCCTGCTCGTAATAACTTCCTTGGGGCCTTTGTTCTCTGCAAAGGTATGGCTCAGTGTTTATTGAAGAATTGTGGAAATTATGTACTGAATAGATGTTTGGGATGTACATTATTCTAAAATGGGTGTGGCCAGTGTTAAAGTCGGCTAGTGATCTAACGACTCGCTTGCTGATGCATATGCATTGATCTTGAAACATTAATTTTTGAATCTTGCATTGTTTCGGCCAATAATCATTTTAAAATATTAAAAATCAAATGAATTGTGATTCAGTTCAATATTTTAAAATATATACACATTAAATTACTTGCATACACATGATTGTGGCATGATTCACATCCTGACAGCTCTCCCTCGCAGACACGTGCCGCACACTTTTATCGCCTTTCACTGGATTGTGCTCGCTTTCCGTTCCATCAGTAACTCTCATTGACACGTTTTCTGAGTAGCTTTCTGATCACTTTTTGTGTGATCTTTCCTAAGGCCTGTTACTCACAGTCATATGAGCAAATGACGGCTCTCTCACAGTAGTGCTGTGGTCTTACAACCAAATGCTCACAACCCGTTGATGAAAGCTACCAGTTCATTGCGTGGCCACTGCTGCTAAAAAAATTAAATGATTTCGTATTATAAAAATCATATTGCTATTTTCTGTAAGATAAAATACTGTTGTTTTAGTGGTATAATTGTTTATATGGGAGAGCAGAAGACATTGAGGGGTCTTAGGATATAGGGAAAAACCTGGAAAGTAATAGGGAATTTAAAAATGGCACATTCAGTACCAGAAAACTCATGGAAAGAAAATATTTAAAGGAAATATGGAATGTTTTCCTAGGTTTGTTCAGCTCTAAAATATTTTATCAGCACATTGCACTCTTTGATATATATCCAAATAGCCTGTATGTACATGTGTTCAGTGTTTACTTTAAACTGTAATAATTAAGTAGTTTTTTAACTAAAGACTCATTAGGAGAAGCATTTACATAATCTTACGAATGCACTAAAAATTTAGAATCAAATCTATAATTGAATAGAATTCATTGTGAGCAGCATTAAATCTAATTATTCTGAATTTGTGAAATCCAAATGTGGAAATCAAAAACGTGAATTGTGGATCGAATCAATTTGCTGTTTGCCCAACGTTTAACACCTCTAGAATCTACTCATGCTGGAAACAGATATCAAGATTTTATTTTTTTTGTTAAAAAAATTATTATATGTACATATATGTAATATTATGATAATTTATAATTTCATAATGATAAAATTGAATAATTAAGCTCATTGATCATTCTCTCTTTCCAGAGGTACAAGAGCGTCAGGAGTGCCAGTATGGTGAAAACTGCACTTTTGCCTATTGCCAAGAGGAGATAGATGTTTGGACACAAGAGAGGAAGGGAGCTCTAAGTCGTGAGCTTCTGTTTGACCCTCTGGGCACCAATGAACGACGGGCCCTCAGTGTCACCCGTCTCCTTCAGCTCCATATGGGCATGTTTATGTTCCTCTGTGAGGTAATGTGCACCTTCATATTTAATGTCTGTCTCAGCTAGATATGTTACATTCTTGCTTTGATATGTTGTCTAAGTGATTATTCTGGCCTCTGGCTTCCTGTAGGAATGTTTTGACAGTAAGCCTCGTATCATTAGCAAGAGAAGCAAGGAGAATCTCGCTGTGTGTTCCAACCTCACTGCACGACATCCCTTTGATGATAACAAGTGAGTCTTTTTTTTTATCCCTTGCCGCATTGAGACTTGGATCACTGATATGATTTTGCAGCACTTAAACAGCCATCGCATCATATCCCCTCTCATATGTTTGTGTCTTATGATGCTGTCTAACAGGTGCCTGGTGCATGTGGTTCGCTCAGCAAACGTGCGCTACAGTAAAGTACGCCCTCTTCACCCACTCTGCCAGTTTGACGTGTGCCGCCATGAGGTGCGATATGGCTGCCAGCGAGAGGACAGTTGCTCCTTTGCACATTCAGTCATAGAACTCAAGTGTTGGGTGCTTCAGCAGGACACAGGTACATAAAACATGCTATAATAATGTTTGTATGTATGCACACTTCAATCTGCTGTTTTGATTTATAATCCATAAACTCATGTATATATGTTTAAGCTTTTTGTGTTTTGAATGTTCAGTCCATTTAAGAAACATTTTGATTCATTTGAAAAACAATTGATTTCATCAGTTTTGTTTTCAGTAAGATTTTTTTTTTTAAATAAATTAATACTCAGCCAGTATGCATTAAATGAAAGTGATAGTAAATACTTTTATAGTATTTCTAATAAATGCTGTTGTTTTAAAATGTTCTATTTTTCAAAAATCAGTTTTTACAAAAATATTACAGTTTTTCTCGATTGCTTAAACGCATTTCTTGAAACTATGCCTCGTATTCTCAAAACAGTAAACACAAATCCATAACATCTCACCCAATTCCCCAAACATCCTATTTTCAGGTCAAAATGAAACTCTACACTCAAAACCATTCACTCTTGCTGAAAAACCAAACTTTGGCCTCAGACATCACACACAAGCCCTCAAAAACACACACACTACAACATAGTCTTACACACTGGTGAGATAAATGCAAAACAATACAAAAAAAAAAACAGTAATAAGTTATGTTGCTTGTGGTTCTCCCCCTCAAGGAACTTTTCACATAATGAACACGTGTATATATGCACACATTTTTTATTCCTTAATGTACTGTACAGTACAATACACCAAACTTCCTCCACTCCTTACTGCTCTTGCTCCTCCTCTTCCTCCTCCTTCTCCTCTCTGGTGTCCTCGACCTTTTCAATCACATCTTTCTGGATCCATTGTTCCAAAACTGAATGAACTGACTTGGGCTCTTTTATCTATCTATTGAAGCTTCTGATTGGTGTGTGAGCAATTTTGACTCTTAGTGTTTCCACGTGGGTAACTGTGTGCTAATTGAGCTCAAGCTATGCTGACTTGAGTGAACAATATTGAATGCTAGTGCTTTCTAAATGACAACATGGTCTAGGCAATGAGAAATGAAGGGATTTGTGTGTAGAGTTTTGCAGTGACAGTTCAACAAATCTGATTCATGTGTCAAAAAGGGGAATAGTGTTTATAGTTTAGGGAAATGGGTGTGCTTTTTGATAAATGGCGTTATGGTTTTGAAATTTTAGTTCAAAAGCCTGGTGATAGTGTTTAAGCAATCGAGAAACACTGTAAGCAGCACAACTGTTTTCAATCGGGATGCATCGATCCGATACTCAGTATCGGTATGGGCTTCGATACTGGCATTTTCTGCCGGATCGTGTATCGGTCAGACGAGATCGATCCAAATCCGATATAGTGCGTATACTACTCTGTGTTATTGTTAAACCCCACGAAAGGCACAAAAACATTCTAAAGCACCATAAAGTTTTCGTGCACTAGATTTTAAGTGTTCTGAAGCCGTTCCATAGTTTAATGTGAGGTACAGGTGAATATTTAAGTCAAGTTCACGTAAACTCTTCTCCCCGCTGTGTCTATCTGTCATCATCCATTCAGCATTCAAACTGCGTGTCACATTCGGTTACTACAGTCAAAACGTTGAAACTCTCTTCAAGAGTGCACAATAACTGAGATTTAAAACAGTTAAAAGAAAAGGCTTAATAAGATATCGCACAGATATAATATATTACGCATCAATATCTCTTCCCTTTTTTTATGAGGAGCGCTGCGCGCTGTGACTCTATTTTGCTTCAAGCGCATCATTCTGCGCACAGGATGCGCATAAGCGCTTTGAGCCGCTCTGTATTGGAGCTATACCCTTTCGTATTATACTTTTGCGCAATGAAAGATTATTAATAGACTTTTTTTGTTCTGTTCTATCTATCATATGTTGCTGCCTTCATTACTGTGCTATGCATTTAAAAAAAAAATATTTAAATTTTATAGTATATATTTTATACATGTATTTAGGATACTTGTTTTTCATTAATGCATTTTACAATACAAAGAGCAATGTGTAACATTTTACCAGATTTAGTCCTACACTTATTAACTTTTATTTGTTGCCCACTAAATAATGTTGTTTCACTAAATGTTTAGTTTAATGTTTTTATAAAATTATTGTGCATCCATGATTTTTCTAGAATAACGTTTGCTGCTGAATTATATACTAACCTAGTTTATAATAGTATTTTTTGTCATAGATTATTATTATTATATATTTTTTCATTTGTTATTTTTCATTAAAATGAAGTTGTCTATATTTAGCAGATAGTGTTTAACACACACAAGAATGATGATCAGGTCAGCCCACAGAAGTATAGAAATTCTACATTGATTTAAAAAAAATTAAAAAAACCTGCGCTGGTATCAGATCGGATCAGAATCGGCCGATACTCAGAATTTTTGGGATCGGTTCTGAAAAAATGGTATCGTTGCATCCCTAGTTTTCAACTTAATACAATACAATAATAAGAAATGTTATGTGGATTAGGGCTGGCTCGATACCAGAGCATGTGAGCGGAGTGGAGCGGGGAGCGGAGTGGTAATATTTCCTTAAGAGCGCAGAGCGCCTTTCTGAAGATTCCGCTCCGCTCGCTCAATACGCTCAGCGCCACTCGCTCAACCCAGAATGCCGTTTGGTGATTTGCTTGTTCGAGATCGAGAATCTGTAGAGATCGAGAATAGTAGAGCAGTTATGGAGTTCGGATATTGTTTCAACGAAGTTGCAAGCCTTATACATAAATGTAAAGTAAAAATCAAAGTTAAGAATGAGCAGGGAGAAGAAACTGAGAGGGAGTGCGGGGAGACTGTTAAAGTTAGTACAGATTCATATTGATTACAGAGAGCACGAAGATGTGCTACGCAAACATGGTGCAGCAAAAGGTGAGCTAGTTACATACCATAATACGCTCCGCTTCGCTCACATGCTCTGCTCGATACCACTTTTTCAGAACCGATACCAATCCGATACCAAAAATTCTGAGTATCTGCCGATACCGATATCAATCCGATACCAGCGCAGTTTTTTTTAAATGAGTGTAGAATTTCTATACCTCAATGTGTAGGTCGATCGTCACCCTTTTGTATGTTACACACAATCTACTAAATATAGACCGCTTCATTATAAAGAAAAAATAACAAACAAAAAAATATAATCAAAATCTATGACAAAAAAACTAGGTTAATGGATAATTCAGTAGCAAAAGTTACTCTAGAAAAATCATGAGTGCACAATCATTTTATAAAATCCTAAACTTTTAGTGAAAAAATAACACATATGATAGATAAGACGAACAAGAAAGGCTATTAATAATCTTTCACTGCGCAAAAGTATTATGATACTAAAGGCTCCAATACAGAGCGGCTCAAAGCGCTTGTGCGCAGAATGACGCGCTTGAAGCAACACGGAGTCACAGCGCGCAGCATTGAGAAGTTCAAAGCACAAAGTGAAGAGATATTGATGTGTAGTCACTATTGTATTAAATATGTGCATTAGTTTATTGAGCCTTTTCTTTTAACAGTTTTAAATTTCAGTTACTGTGCTCGTGACGAACAATTCATAGTGCTCTCTACTCCAGTCTTGTGATCTAAACAGATATCCAGTAGAAATTTACACGATTTAGAAACTGCACGAATCTCCAGCAAGATAAATTCCTTTTATGCAAAACCATTTATCTTTATTTACAGATCAAGTATAACATTAGAAACATTTAAACATCTTGTAGAGAATTTCATCGTCTTGACTGTCATAACTAGGGATGCAGCGATTAACCGGTTTCACAATTAACTGCGCTTTAAAATGTCACGGTTAACTAATCGTAAAGGCTCCGCTACACAGAGTGTTTCTGTTGCACAGAACGGAACAGTTGCAACTTGCGCAAAACAAAAACAAAGTTACACTAGTGGTGCACCAGCTTAAAATGCTGTGCTTATCAGAGACACGGAGGCTACTACACACACTAGATTAAGTATGACAGAGGAACCAAACGGCGATCCTTTATTTCCACCAGAGAAATGACTGAAGCCGATAGTGTGGGACCATTTTGGTTACACCAAGAATATATTATTTAAATATTGCCGTAAAAACTGCTGCTAAAGAGCGAATACATGGCTTTAAACTATTTTAATGCACGACGTGAAGGCAAGACTGACGCGAAGCTACGGCTCGTTAGCTCCGTATTCTGCCCACTTCAGATCAGACAGATGAAATAGTGTGGTAAGATCACATTTATTTGAATTAATTATAACATTTAGCTAGTTGAATTAATTATTCGATCGAGAGAGAGATGTGAGACGTGAGTTTAGTTACTTAAACAGTGATTTTACCCTCTCCTTGCTGATGAATATGTAGCAATTCAGTATCTAAGCTATTTTATTAATAAAAGTCACGGGGCAGGGTTCACAACAAGTTTGTGTTCTCGTGAATGTTTGCATGTGTGCGCGATCTCCGATCTCACAAACCAAAATAATAGACATGATTTCTCAGGCCACATGTAAAATCATATGGATTATTATAAAAATGATTAAAATGAATATGTATGGATGACAGTTGATTACAATGATAGTTAGTTTATTCCCCTGATTATTAATAGTTTCCCCTGTGGGATAAATAAAGTTAATAGTCCTATATTAATAATACTTATTAACATTGTTATATATTATCCCTTTTATAGTATTATGCATAAGCCAAAAAGATTATTATTTTTTTCACCATGTTTCCAGTTTTCTGCCTCAGGTCCAAAAGAAATGTAAAGAATGTACAAACTGAAAACACTAAATACTTTTGTGATCTGTAGTCATTAGTTATTTTCAAAAGGGAAATACTGACATGGATGCTTACAGAGCATGAGGTCACCTTTTTAATTCCAACTGGAGAGATAAACATTTGTTTGTCTTTATTATTATTATTTTGTGCTGTATTATTGGTTACTGTGTTATTTCTGTTTTTAAAGCAATAAATAACACTTTATGATCTAAAGAGTGTCAATGTGATTTTATACAGTAATAATTTTGTGAAATGAATAAATGCATAATAATCGTAATAATCATGAAATCGTGATTATTTCTCAGACAATAATCGTACCAACAAAATCTATAATCGTTGCATCCCTAGTCATAACCGAACGTGACACACAGTCTGAATGCTGAATGGAGGATGACAGACAGCCGCAGCAGAGAGAAGAGTTTACGTGAACTTGACTTAAATATTCACCTATACCTCACATTAAACTATGGAAAAGCTTCAGAACACTTGAAATATAGTGCACGAAACCTTTATGGTGCTTTATAATGTTTTTGTGGCTTTCGTGGGGCTTAATGATAACACAATAGTATACGCACTATATCGGATTTGGATCGGTCTCGTCTGACCAATACCCCAATTCAGCAGAAAATGCCAGTATCGGAGCGATACCGATACTGAATATCGGATCGGCGCACCCCTAATGTGGATGCTTAAAATACAGCTTTGCTATCACAGGAGTAAATTACATTTTAAAATATTATACATTTTAAAATAGATACGTTATTTTAATCAGTAATAATGTTGCAATGTTACTATTTTATTGTATTTTTCAGCAAATAAATGCAGGATTTATGAACAGAAGAGACCGGTTTCATATTAAGATATTAAATGATATTAAAATAGGAAGGAAATTACTGTCACTTGTGCCTTTTTTTGCCCCGCGCTCTGGTTCATTACTGTGTTTGACAGAGGACAATTGAAAGCAACTGATGGTTTTTGTTTGTGCTTATGTGTTGGGTCAGGTATTACCCATGAGGAGATGGTGCAAGAGTCTAAGAGACACTGGCACAGATTGGAACAGAATGCACAGAGACAGAAGGTGAGGCCGAACAACAACACTGTGCTGTCTAACAAATGCTCATCTTTGATGGAATCTTGTCTTTTTATTTGATTGCTCCTGCAGCAGATTTGATTTTATGTAAATTTTGTTGATTCAAGTCTTTTTTTTTTCACTTGCCATCTTCAGCCCATGCTCGGGCCCCACCAGCCCAGCGGGAGCAGCAGTAACAGCAGTGCTGTGGTCTCCGGAGGAGTTGTCAGTGGAGGAGGAGACGGCGGCTTCGGGGGCGGAAGCACAGGAGGAGGTGGAGGAGGATTTGTAGGATGCGGTCGAGGGCGCGGCTTGAATCTGAAGATGAAGTTTGTGTGTGGACAGTGTTGGAGGGAGGGCCAGGTCAATGAGCCAGACAAGTCTCTGAAGTACTGCACTGCCAAAGCCAGGCACAGGTTAGCCTCCCTTATTCAATCAGGCATCATCTTACCACCAGGATGCACATTATGTGCTCATTAAAAATGTACGTACCTTTAATGTTTACTGGAACAGTTGTAATAAGACTGCTTTTAATGGACACAGTAGGCAGCAGCTTTGCCTGAGGTCAATAACAATGGTATCTGGTGTAATTATGGTATAATGCTTCTTTCTGCTTTGTCTATTCTTCTTTCCAGCTGGACAAAAGAGCGCAGAGTGTTGCTAGTGAAATCATTTGAGAAGAAAAAGTGGGTGGTAGTGCGACCGCTGCCTTTTTCCCGTACCTACCCCCAACAATATGATGTAAGTCAGTCCTTTGTTGATTAAATTATTGTGACCGTAAACAGAAACTGTTCTGTCAGGTTCTTCAGACAAGCAGGTTTTAGCGTTGACACTGAACGGCGATGCTGTTTTCACGATCTGTTAAACATCATACCATGTAATATTTATGGTAATGATGTTATTACCATACTATTGTTAATCATACAGAAATACTTCTTTTCTAAAGTATCTATCAATGGCAATTCCGTATCATTCTTTTCAGACAAATGACAGGTTAAATACACATTTCTAGCAAATATCTTAATACTATTGTAATTATTAGGGTTTGGTGTCGGTATAGATTTCTCAATTTCATTTGTATTCACAAGTTATTGATTTGATTTGTAAATATTTCAGGTACATGACAGTTTTTAAATGTAAAACGTCTCTAATAACTAATACTGTTAACTATACAGGGAACCTTCTCATTACTATTATATTAAATCAATGTTAAAATGAATAACAGCACCTAAACATTTCTTCAAAACGTATCTGAACTGTGTTTATTTGTAGATATAATCATCAATTCTTGGAAAAAACTGAACAAACATTTAAATTAAACATAAGGCAGTTTTTTATTAACTCTATAATGATACAATCATGTTTCTACTCCAATTTGTACTGAAATATAATCATTTAAACAGCTGTCTAGTTTTCACAAGAGATTTCTTCAGACGTACATTAAATGATTAAGACATCACTAACAGGCAAAGGTATATGTTATATATAATAGAGTACATGTATTCAGCTACATTTTTTTTTTTTTTCAGCTGACTCACGAGTTACAAGCGAATACATGTGACATTTAAAAAAAAGTTGTATTTTTTTAATCAAGCATATCTTCTGATATTCATTAACTAGTAGTAAAGTGGAACAGGTAATTGCTTCATTCGTTTTCCAAGTTTCCACTTGAACTGCGATGACCTCAGTGATCTGTCACATTAAAGTGTGTCAGAATTTCATGATAAATTGGACAATTTCAAAGCTGAGACCTTTTTTTTAATGAAAAAGTAAGAACACAAAACCTTTTGAGATTATTGGATGGTGAGCAGCCTACAAGTAATATTTAATGTTTTAAGTTTTTATTCACGCTTGAATAGGAAACGGCAAAAACTAAAATCTCTGATTGTGATATCGGCTATATCTGTTTTGTTAAATCGGGACATTTTCAGCCCAGGCCTCTCAATTAACATTATTTATGTACAGTCTTGAGTGTATCATGAACCACCAAAAGGCCACATCGTTAAGTGTTCTGGAAATGGAAACATTTTACCCCCCCACACACACACAGCGCAGAGTGTTCATTGTTAGCTGAATTTTAATGAAGCACTGATCGTAAACGGATCTTTTCGAGGGCTTTGAACCAGAAAGGTTGCCAGCAAACATAGCTCAAAATAAACTGTAAAAGTTTAAATGATGTTTAACATGCTACAGAATTTTTAACAGATGATTGTTACCCATTAAATATGTCTTTCACATCAATTGGAAATTGTGTATTGTTACATAATCTCTACGCATTTTTGGCTCATACGTATTTTGCATTTTTTTTTGACTATCCGTTTGTGCTTGCAGATGTGTGTTCATGTCATGAAACAGAAGAAGTGCCACTATATTGGGAACTGTTCTTTTGCACACAGTTTGGAGGAGCGGGATGTGTGGACCTATATGAAAAACAACAGCTGTGAGAATCCATTTCTTTTAACTGAATAATTTATAGCTTTATTTTTTTATGCATTTCTGTGGGTGTGATTCACTGATGTTTTCATAATCCATTAATGCGTTTTAATACAAGCTGTGTATCTCTCTGTGCTCTCTTAAGTGAGAGACATGCAGCAGATGTACGAGATGTGGCTTTCACTGACCAATCAGAACCGGCGTGCAGACAGCAACTTAATGACTTCACCCTCAGAGGAAAAACAGATCGCCATGCCAACTGACTATTCTGAGTCAATGGTGGGTGGTTGCAGAAGAAAGTGGTTTGTTTGTGTGATAAAGTGGAAAGCTCTTAGTTTCTTAAACTGCATTATCAGATTTATCTGTGCTCTTTTTGACAGGTTGGGCGACGGATGTCTGGTGGTGGAGGGGATCTGTGACCTGGGCCTGAAAGTGTGTGGTTACAGGCGGTCTGGATGAGTCTTCCTGTTCAGATGTCAGCTTCTAAGGCCCTTTCCCACTTTTTCAGTGCCACTCTGGGAAGTACCAGGCTCTGATGCCCTTCAGGGCAGAGCGCCTGACTATAGGACTAACACAGTGATTGTTGCCACATACACACACCCCACATGCTTTTTCACCCATTATCAAACACATTCGCCCACTCACTGACATGACACTTGGTACAGGCTCATAGGGTGTCATGTGAGTGCACGATGCTACTTTTACAGCTAACTCAAGTAAGGGCAGTTTGTTTTTACGTTCCCTAAACACATTTCTGAGGAGTTGAAGATCTATTCCCACAGTACTTTTTAAACTCAAAACCAAAAACAGACTGGTTGTCCCAGTATTAAATCAAAGCACCTGTCATGAAGGCTACTCATGTTTCAGTCAAGTATGTGGTGTCAGATATCAGATTGAAGTTATGAAGTGGTGCTTAACTCTGTGGTCCTGCCATATTGGTAGAAGAGTTTGAATGTACAGCCATAAGTGGCCATTTACGAGAAATTTGAGATTTGTTCGGATGTCGAATGTATTTGATAAACCAAGGCAATTAATAATGGACTAACTAAGTAAAAACCACCCCCACTTTGCATAATGCCAGTCACAGGTCTTGCACTGACACGCACACATTTCCTCATTGTTTCCATTTGCACTGAGTGACAGTTTGGCAGTGCTTGATAAAGAAGATAGTGCGCACACAAGGGCTGTTTGTAGTCTTGAGTGATCTGACAATTTGGATTGAAAATACACTTGGTATTAATTTTTTTTTTCTTTGATCGAGTGATTGGAGGTTGGAAGATGCTTCCGTGTTTGTTCATTCACGCTATTAGATTGGGATTTGAAGTGCATAATCTAACACCCATAAACATGCTACTCTACTCTTGTTCGCCACAGTTCAACGTGGGCCAGTAGCTCATTAGTTCTCTGTACCGGCTATTGATTTCATATAAGAGCATGAACAGAGACGCGTTACAAGAATATAGGCAAAAGAGCTGTACTTGCCCTGCCTATGTGTAGTTATATTCATAATATACTGTCAAGACATGCAGTGCTACCATTAGTACGCCTTGTCCTTACTTTCAGTGGACATAATATATATATATATATATATATATATATATATATATATATATACACAAAAACACACACAC
>NW_015540967.1:359049-363681 GCF_001515605.1 Sinocyclocheilus anshuiensis
CCTGTGGTGAGGATGCCCACCTGCCTGTAAAATGGAAACCATCCACTATTCGAGGCTGCAGAGAAAACCATAAAATGTCAATTTTCTACTCTCTTTCCAGCTAACGGAGGTGTATTTGGATTATTTTACGAGCAGTTAAAGTACATGGCTCTTTTCCTATTTCAACACAGCCTACAGTTATGAGGAAGTAATCATTTTGTGACATACTCTCATGTTATAGAACTAAAGAAAGAGAAACAGTTATCACAGTATCACAAGCTATTAAAAGATTGTATTTAGTGCTGGACAATAACAAATCACATCACATCCAAAATAAACGTTTCTGTGTACATAATATATATATATATATATATATATATATATATATAAATATACACAAAAACACACACACATGCACACACTTATATATCTACTATATTGGCATACTACTAATGATAATTGATAACTTGGCAGTTAAGCTTAATTAAGTATAACCTTACCTTGTATTGATTACATAGAATTTCTTGTTATTGAGCTATGCTATATGACATGTATTGCTGATTAGATGGTTAGTGTTTTTTTTTTTCTTACGAGTCATTCCAGAAGTGTCCGATTTGTGAGGTCTACATGAGAATTTGCTGCCCCAAACTGCCTATAAATGCTATAGAATGGTAATTGAAGCACCCTGAGATTGGTTTGTTATAGATAATAGAATCACTTTTGTACTTTGCATTGAATTTCAGGGTTTAAATGACACGTGAAGGAGCAGATTTGGCCTGGTAACAGATTCCAGTTTGTGTGGAGATTGAGAGGTACGTTCTGGAGTGACCTAGTACGCTTTACCGAGGGATCATATTATTACTACTGCTATTATTATGATGATGACAGCGATGATAATGATTGCCATTATGACTACTTCTATCTTCCTATATGCTATTGATATATGTATATGTTAATTGCTATGTATAACACTTTAAATATATGTATCCATGTATGAATATAATACTTAACAGTGAATTATGTCTATGTATGCTTAGTGAGCTGTCCAGAATAGAGGAATTGAGATCCTAGGGTAGTTATCTGTCTGTTTTCTTTCAACCTAAACAATGAAAAGCAAGTGACACCATTAACATTTAGAGTGTCATGCTTTTGTGATGTGTTTTAGTTGCTGTCAGTTTTCTGAAACCTGGGATCTCTTTTAGGAGGGTTTATAGAGTGGTTGTAGTGAAAAAAAGACATCATGCCTTAGCAACTTTCCTCTGCACCACGCTCTTGATTGTTTTGATTCGATCCTCACAGCGCTATACTGTGACGGGACACAAAGCATACATGGATATTTATGTTTGTCTGCATAGCGCCTTATACATTTATATACAATTATAAATACCTTAACAAATAATCCTGTTCTTTCAGTATAATGATATATACACACCGTTAGACAACTTGTTTAAAGAAATAGGGGAGGGAAGTGTATCGTTAATGTTCTCTGGATTTGCAATGGAGACTGGTTTTGCACATAACTCCTCTGAAATTTTCTGAGGAACGTGATCATGCTGAGATGGTAGAGCTGAGGTAGTGTGCATAACCGCTGAGAGAGAACACAACCTGAGAGCAGAGAAGCTCAGTTAACAGTCTCTGTTGTTCAAACATGGTATGGAGTTTGCAATCATTCATATTCATATCAAAGGGTTAGTACTGCTGGCCATTGACACTCTGGAGGCTGCAGTAATGGTCATTTACTCATTCTCCATTTGAATTTATTTTATCACAGAACTGGAATGTTCTGGGCTCTCTGGACTTCGAAACGAAGGAAGGTTGCCCATTTTAAAATGACCTTTGAGTTGCACACTTTCTAGACTAAGTGTAAGGCAGAAATATGTTCATAATTCATGTTCTGCCTGAAAAGACAATGTGGGATTTAGCAAATGTTGGATTATATCAGTTGAGATGTTTCTGTTGGGTTTATTTTTCACCTGCTTAGAGAACCATTAAAAATCAGGGTTTTGAAAAAATGAAAAGGAAAAACAACGATGCCTCTTTTTGTACTGTATTTTTACATTTGTTTGTTTTGTTTCTCCTTTTTCTCTCTGGTTGGAAGTGAAATATTTATCACAGTGGACCAAATCTCATGAAAGTGTTTAACAATAAATAGACTTGTTTAGAAAATGTGTCTGATTTTATTCATGTTGATTCAACTGTTAGCCTTGAGGCCATCTATGTTCTAGTATACTCTAAACAATAACAAAATGCACTTTAAGAAATGCGTTTCAAATTTACAGTGTGCATGTTATATTGATCACTCTGTGATCATGTATATGTAATATGTTTATCCAATCAAATGCTTTCTAGATTGAGAAGTCACCTCCCTCGAAACCTGACTAGCGTGTAGACTACTAAATAGTATGCAAAAAAAGCAGTATGGCAACAGTGAGAACAATACCTAGATAGCCCTTTTAACGAAATTATTTTTGCCTCTGTGGTTAGTAAGTTAAGTTAAGTTAAGTTAACAACTTTATTAATCCCACAAGGGGCAATTAAAGTAGGGTAGTAGCATCACACAACAACTTAATACAAACATAAGATATTACCTAGACAATACAAAGAAATAAATAAATAAAACCACAACCCAACATGCTTCATAATAAATTCCATACAACAACAACAAAAAAAAAAACTAAGACTGAATTGTAAAAACGTATAGCCTCTGGAACAAAAGTGAATTTATATCTATTAGATGAACATTTAATGCTTCTGAATCTTCTTCCAGAGGGCAATACCTCAAAGTAAAGCTTCAAGGGGTGAGAGTCATCTCCCGTAATACTAAGAGTTTTCCGTAAAATTTGTTGCTCGTAGAATTCTGCTAGACTCCGCAAAGGCACACCAATAATTTTTGAGCAAGTCCTAACTAAGGTCTGCAAACGATTCTTATTCCTAAGAGAGAGTGAAGAGTACCAGCATAAAAAAGAAAAACTCAACACACTCTCAATAAAAGTAGTATAAAAAGTTCTCAGTATGTTTTTACGTACACAGAAGGAGTTCAATTTCCTAAGAGCGTACAATCTTTGATTCACTTTCTTAATAATGGCCTCTGTGTTCTGCTGGAACTTTAAGGTAGTATCAAAGGTAGTTCCAAGATACTTGTACTCCTGTACCCTTTCAACTTCTTTTCCATTAAAATACACAGGTTTCACCTTTGAGGCGTTTTTTCTAAAATCAATTACCATCTCTTTCGTTTTAGTAATATTCAGTTGTAGTTCAGCTTCTTTGCACCACTCAAAGAACTCGTTGTGATCATTACTGTCATCACATTCTGCACTCGTTAACAAAGATAGAAAAACTGTGTCATCAGCATATTTAACTACATGACAGTTATCCTTAATGCTGCGACATTAATTTGTATAGAGTATAAAGAGAATTGAAGACAGTACGCACTCCTGAGGAGATCCAATTGATGTAACAAGCGTATCCGACAACACTCCATTCAACATGACTCTTTGCTGCCTACATGTCAAAAAATCTAGGATCCATAAAACTAAGTCGTGACTCACATCAAATTCACATACAAGTTTCTTCGCTAAAATAATAGGATTCATTGTGTTGAATGCAGAGGAAAAATCAACAAACAGCATTCTAGCAAATGTGCCTCTATTCTCTAAATGTTGATGTATGGTATTTAAGAGCAAAAGCTTTGCATCATCCACACCTCTTTTAGTGCGATATGCAAACTGCAAAGAATCTAACTTATGACCCGTAACCGTGATAAGTTGTGACTTAACTTCCCTCTCTAAGGCTGTCATAGCTAAAGAAGTTAATGCAATGGGCCGAAATTCGTTAAAAGAATGTGACTTCTCTCGCTTAGGAATAGGTATTATGTTAGAGGTTTTCCATAAGCAAGGAACTACAGCCTGATCCAGGGATGCCTGAAACAGTGAGTGAAACACAACACTGAGCTGCTCTGCACAGTGTTTAAGTGTTCTCCCACAGATAACATCTGGACCAGGCGCTTTGTTAACAGGTGTAGCTTTCAGCTGCTTCATTACATTAAAAAGATGCAAATTCAAAGAGGTAGAGGGGCTCAGTTTTTGTTTAAAATCATCAAGAACAGCACTTGTATCATGCTTCTCAAAACGTGTAAAAAACAAATTCAGGTCATTGACCAATAGATTACCATCAACGTCCTTATTTACCACCGTTCCTTGCTTTGGTATACTAATATCCGCCATGTTCTTAATCCCATGCCAGACAGCCCTCATATCACCTTGAACAAAATTATTTTCTATTTTGTTTTTGTAGTTTAATTTAGCACATCTGATTGTTCTTTTAACCTCCTTATTGATCATTTTTTTCTCCTCATTGGACCCTGATAAAAATACTCTTTTCTTCATATTAAGAATATTTGTAAGCTCTTTGGTGACCCACGGGTTGTTGTTTGGAAACACAGTAAGACTTTTAGTATGTATAATCGACTCAACACAAAAATTGATGTAACTGGATACTACAAGAACCTGATCATTCAAGTCTAAACTATCACTTAAAAACAAGTCCCAGTTCGTAAGCTCAAAACAACTTTGCAGCTCTCTGATGCTTGTGTCAGTCCAGTGTTGTACATAAACGTTTGTATTGTACATTAATTATTATAAATAATGTATTAAT
>NW_015540968.1:0-230 GCF_001515605.1 Sinocyclocheilus anshuiensis
TAATAAACACAGGAATAACACAGACATAACACAGGAATAACTCAGCAATAACACAGTAATAACACAGATATCATACAGGAATAACAAAGTGACAAAAGAACTAACACAGGAATAACACATTAATAACACAGTAATAAACACAGGAATAACACAGTAATAACACAGGGATAACACATTAATAACACAGGAATAACACATTAATAACACAGTAATAACACAGTAACAAACAC
>NW_015540968.1:624-23709 GCF_001515605.1 Sinocyclocheilus anshuiensis
AATAACACAGTAATAACACATTAATAACACAGTAATAACTCAGTAATAACACAGTAATAACTCAGTAATAACAGAGGAATAACACAGTAATAACACAGGACTAACAAAGTAATAACACAGGATTAACACAAGAATAACACATTAATAACACAGTAATAACACAGCAAAAACACAGTAATAACACAGGAATAACACATTAATAGCACAGTGATAACAAAGAAATAACACAGGAATAACACAGGAATAACACAGGAATCACACAGGATTAACTCAGTAATAACACAGTAATAACGCAGAAATAACACAGCAAAGTGCGCTATTGGCCTACAGACTGATTTACAACACGTGAATTCATTCATTTATCCTGAAAGAAATGGAAGTGACATGAGTGCCTGCAAGAGGGAGAAAAATTGAGTAGCCTATATTTTATAGTTATATATATAATACCCCTTTTGTGAAAGAAACACTTCTTCAAATTATATTTTAAATTATCATTAGGCCTATTGTCGCTTGCCCACTTCAGTCATTAGGCCTAATGTGCATTTTTTTTTTTTCAAATGAAATTATAGCTAAATGGTTTGCAATGATTAATTTTAAATCTAGATTAAATCAAGGTTTATCTAATAATTCTGTTGCACCAAACTTTAAACCTTTAAAAATAAGCAGGTTTACATTTTAACCCATCATTTTGATCCTGGATTTAAGTTATATTTAAGATTAACTTTAATCCTGTTGCACCATAACTTTAAACTCAGATTTAAATCTCGATTATGGATTAACTTTAAACTTAATGGAGGTTTAAATCAAATAAAATGCACATGCAATTAAAATATGTAACTGATCGAACAAAAACAGTGGAGATCTGACAAAATCAGGTCTCAGAGAGGTGTTTATTACAAATAAAAATGAAAATGAAAGCACATAGAGTTGGCAGAGTGCGAGGGTCGTGGCGGGATGCGGATCCGTCACTTATGGTGCACCTCGGTGTCGGACAAACAGAAGAAGTGAGGAATATTTAACAGAAGCGGTCACGGTGATGATGAGGCGAGCACCAGTGATCGCGGCCTCGCCTCTTGTTCTCATGCCCGCTCCGTGTGTCTGCTGGGCAGCGCTTTTCACGAGTGGAGATCGCTAGACGAATCATGTAATTTATTTTTTTTTCTTATCTCGGCTCTTTTGTCGTAAGTTATGTTATTACTCCATTAATGTATACTAGCCTATAAATCCAGCGCTCCCTGAACGCAGTCTCTGGCTTATTGCCAGTCAAGCGCAAGCACGCTGCAGGGACGCGTCTATAACGACTTTGATCTGATCATAAAGTCTTTCCGAGTCACAGGGCTCAAGTCCAAGTCAAGTCTCGAGTCATTGCTGTCAAAGTCTAAGTCGAGTCTCAAGTCTTCTTTAATTATTTCGAGTCGAGTCGCAAGTCATCAAAGTTGGGACTCGAGTCTGAGCCAAGTCTCGAGTCAAGTGACTCGAGTCCACACCCCTGGGCTGATCTAACCAAGGTGCCACAGGGAGCTCTACAGAAGCGAAATTGTGCCCACTGCTGTAAGACATCACAACACATCTACTATGTGCTTGAGCAGAGGAGTGATTGTGTAAGTTTTGTGAAAGTCAGCCTCAAACCACAGTCTGCTTTTGTGAATACACAACCGGTTTTTTTGTATACTGTGTTTACAGTACACACATTTTAATGTGCGGAAGAGGACTATCTATCTATCTATCTATCTATCTATCTATCTATCTATCTATCTATCTATCTATCTGTCTATCTACACAGTAAAAAAGTAGTGTGATTTTAACTGTAAAATATTGTAAAGACGCTACAGGAAAAAAAAAACAGTTAATAGGTTAACAGTAAGTTCTCATAATATATACAGGGAAAAACTGTAAAATATCTAACCAGACATTTCATGTAATTTCACAGTAAAATGCTGTTAATTGTAAAATTTTTAGAAGTAAAAAAGAACAAATCAACATATAATTTACAGTAAAAAAAACTGTAAATTGATATTCCCAGAATTCCCTGCGTGACACTCCACATTTGAAAGTATTTTGTTTAAATAATCATGTTTTTTAATAGTTTTGTCATGTTTGTTATCAGTTATGTACATTTGGGTTTATGTTACATCTTCTGTTTTACCACCTGCATTATTATGGTGGTTGTCAGTTTATGTTAAAGATACAAAACAGATTTTAGTAGCAGTGTGCATTGTTGAATTTACGAGTTTACACTTAAATTTTCTTGTTTGTAAATTACAGTTTTATACTGTAAAATTTACAGTTTGTTCTGTAAATGGTTTTTACAGTTTTTTTGTATTATTTTTTTTTAAATTATTCTGGCAACCACAGCTGCCAAAATTATTTTGTAAAAACTACATGTGTCTGTCATATTCAATGTGATTGTTGATTAAACTCTTAAAGGTATATTTTTATATTTATATATTTTACCACAGACGTATTATACAACCGAAAAGAAAGAGGAAATGATTGAGTCTGTGAATCCTGAGAATAACAAATCTTTTTACTGAAAAAATTGCAACTGTGTTTTTCAAACAAAAACACATTGAAATCCTTCCGATATGAGCAGCCTATTTACCCTGGCGACATGAATAGTTCTCCTGTGTTCTTTGACATCACCAGTTCAGCTGAGCCAATCCACCTTTATGTCAGCTGAATCCTTAAATCGGAGTCTCTTCTCGAACATTGGGAATGCTTGGTTCCAGATGCTATAGCCTGTACACAGCCGAAGGCTGACACAGCCCCTGGAATGTGATTTAACACGGCTTATTTCAGCCGGCACAGTGTAGGCACACATGGTCAACAGAATTCCAATCAATTAGGCACAGTGGGGCTCTACATTCCAGTCTTTTGGGGTTGTTTTCTCACTCGAGCAGCTCGAGCAGGAGAGTCTTATCCTCTCAACCCAGCCAGAGTCAGAGACGCCAATACATGAAGAGGCCCCAGACTCAGGAACACCTGTTTAGGGCTATATTTAATCCTGTGAAAACCAGACCTTTTATTTATTTTTTTATTTTTTTTGTGAGACTGAAATGCTGTGACACTCTCCCACCTCTTTGATCTAATTGCTAATTGCTCTTCAAAGCTCACCTCAAAGTCTGTCATACTGGGCCGGGCTGATCTGGACAAGGCTGTGTGATGCTGCCCATTGAAAAGCACGAGAAATGGTTGTGAAATGAAATGAGGCATTGCATGCATTTGTAAATGTAAAAAGAAAGAAAGCTCTCTTTTATTTATTTATTTTTTTCTTTCTTGTTTCTCTTACCTCATTATTTAAATTACTTGAAAACTTTGGTAAAACTTTATAATAACCATTTTTTTCATTCAGCAAGGACACATTAAATTGTTAGAAGTTTCTATACTGAAAAATCCTGAAATCCTGAAATAAATGTTTCCTGAGCAACAAATCAGCATTTTAGAATGATTTCTGAAGGATCATGTGACACCGAATACTGGAGTAATGATGCTGAAAATTCAGCTTTGCCATTCCAGGAATAAATTACATTTTAAAATATATTAAAATCAAAACCAGTTATTTTATTTTTTTTAATGATATTTCACAGTATTACTGTTTGCTGTATTTTTGATCAAATAAATGTTTCAAAAACATTAAAAAATCTGACCAATTAACATTAAATTAGGGTAATGTTAAAGTATTAATATTGTTTACTGCTAATTCATGTTGTACATAATACATTAATGCTAATTTATGCTTGATAAATTTAAAATGTATAATTTGAAATATTACAAATATATTATTGTATATCAAAATTAATATTATTGTAATGACTTCTAGTAATTGTATTGTAGTGTCCACTGCAAACTGCTGAATAATTTCCACACTAATGATACTCATCAAGAATGAGGAAGTCATTATGCATAACATTACACATGGGGAAACAAACTATTGAATTACTAGGTCAAAGTAGCCAGTCAATAGTTAGAGACCTCTGAGCTATGCCTTTTGTCCCACCTCCTTCATTACACCAGCATGAGTCTTCACATTATGCAGTGAAAATATTGCATACTAATTGGAGAGTACTGGAAATGTCAATATTGTTTAGCTACTGGATAATTGCCCATATTATCTCAATTCAAGTCACAAAGAGAAATGGGAGGGTTGCTTTCAAATCTATTCGAATAAAAACACTAATTACTTTCCAAAATGTAATAATTAGGGCTGGGTAAAAAATACTGATATCTCGATATTAATCGATTCTCATTTTTAGGGAACGATATCGATTCTTAAATCCCAAGAATCGATTAGTCTAGCCTGTTTTCAGTTAATGGACAGAACGTTGAAGGGCACTTCCCATCCAATTTATTGGAATAAGCATTGTGCTTTGGTACTTTTAATATGAAACAAAGTCTCAGATTTCAAATTCTTTTGAATAATTCCATCAAGTTTTTATGACAGCCACCATTATGTTTATATAAAAACAAAAAACAAATTTAAGTAGAAATATTATTATGTAATTCTAACTTTATTATTTTAAAAACTTCATTAAGTGTAATTTTAACAAATCATTCCATTTTAACCTTCAATATTATAGTAATGTACCAACTGACTCTCGTGTATATTTTACAGCTTTAGTAGAGAGATTTTTTCTTCCTTGAGAAAATTTGTCATGTACTGTACCTGGTATATATCCAAAATAATCGATATAGAATCGAATTGAATTAGTAATCGAATCGAATCGCAAGCTTGTGAATGAGAATCGAATCGAATCGTGAAATTTGTGACAAAACCCAGCCCTAATTATTAATGTTTCATATTTCTTATGTGGATTTTTCTTTTCAGGGCTGATGAATTGAAAGCATTGACTTGAAATATAATTTGTTTGTAGTTTGTAACATTATAAATGTTTTTTTTTTTTACTGTCACTTTTGATCAGTTTAATCTGTCTTTGCTAAATAATCATATTAATTTCTTAATGAATGAATGAATGAATCAATCAATCAATCAATCAAGCAATCAAGCAATCAATCAATCAAGATCTGACCCCTAGTGTAAGTTACATAACACATCACTTTAATCATACCGTGTCTTGAGCTGTGCTCTCAGAGACACTGTCTTAGTAATAATGGATACATTTCTAGGCATTTTTTTCTGTTGTGGCCATTGCATTGAGTTCAGTTGGCAACTATATCAATGTTTAAACATATTCTGCTAACATTTTCCAGAATGTTTGTATAGCCAAGGGAAAAAAAAGCTCCTAAAAGTGGAATGTTTTTCATAATTTAATAGAAAAACCAATCATGAATATTCACATGAAGGGTAGATGGGGACCCAATAATTATGATTGAATGATTAAAATGTCCTATGACTTTTAAGCACATTGTAAAGACATTGCTTACCTTAATCGATTTTAACTGCAGCTGATTCATTAACTAATGAATGTAGAAAGATCAAACTGTCCTGTAATAACATTTAAAGAACATTATATCAACAAAGCATGAATAACATTTTCAAAATAACATTTTGAGAATGTTTAGCAAGCATGGAAATGTTGAAAGAATGTTCTAACTTGGAGTGAACACTTACAGAACATCCTGAGAATGTTCTCTGTTAGTGAGGGTGGTGAATGGGTGTCCATGTATTTTTGGCCATGTACAGTAGTGCATCTAAATTAATGTGTGTGATGGGATACAAGACATGATATAATACCTTGGCTAAATGATCAAGAATGTACAAACTGTTCCTTTGAGAGAGACTTTTTTCATTTCCAAAATACACATTCTACTCATTATAAAACATATTCTCTGACCCTAAAGCGTTTGGTCTTATTTGAGGACTGTTATCACACCCTGAGGGAACAGGCCTCTTAAACAAGCAAATGTTGCACACTTCCAGAATTAATAGTATGAAAATACAAACACAGGCAGAAATTTGTGTGTCAGGCCATTTGGCAGGAAGAAGCCCATTTTGCATGTTTAAACAGGACGATCCAGAGGGGACTTTTGGTGGGATGGGGATATCGTTTACTTGTGGATCAGATTTCATGGGTCCCTGTCTAAAGCACCAAGTGTGGCAACACAAACCCATACAAAATCTATCAAAGGCCTTCTTGCGATTATGCAGAATGGGGCAATGCTGGGAAAGCGTGATGCATAAGCTTTGGAGGGGGAGGGGAGCACTTCTTATTCTCCCTGATCCCATGATCCCTGAAGTGGGGCAAGGGGGTCAGCCGCCCTCCTTGTCCATCACGGAGGAGATGGAGGATGAAGATTGAAAAGGAACATTCTGCTGGCAGGCTGCCAGCTCTGGCCATAATGAGGGGAGCATAACTCTGGTGTGGGTCAGTGTGTGTGTATATTGTACTAGCGTATGGTGTACTGTGCATACTGATAGACCTCTGAAAAGCTTTACATTATAGCAGTGCATGATTCAGAATAGAGAGAGCCTAAATTCTTGAAATTTGAATTTAGGTAGAATACAGAAAGCAGAATTGAAATTTGATTGTGATGTAGGCCTACATAATCATATTAATCAATTTCACACAGCCTTGCTTCAGACCATTAGCACAAATGTGAATGTGAATATGATAATAGTTTTAAACAACAGTTCAACAAACAAGAAGTTAATATTGAGTAACTCACATTTTAGATACAATATTGCCAGTTATATATAATGGTTTTACAATGCTGAGAAAAATAATTCCAAACCAAAGCAGTATCAGCAACTGCGTTTCCAAGCAACATTCCTGAATGAATTGTTTTTTGGAATTAGTTGAGTGAACAATTCAATGAATGTAATCTGTACATACTACATTTGTCTTGTTGTCATTATATTATGACCTACCTGCATCAGTTGTACCACTTCATTGCCATTCACAAATCCTCTCCAATGGCCTCATCATGGGATAGTAAAGTACCCATCGGATGCACACTTCAGAATCTCGCTGAAAATAGTAATTTATTTGGGTATTTTCGCCTGCTTTTACATACTGTTTTTCATCTGCTATATAGAAGGGAATTATGTATGTATTTGGACACAGCCATCACTTGTTTCATTCCTGAATGAATCAGTGTTTGAATGAATTGGTTGAACGAATGAATGATTCAGTGACTCATTCATAAAGACAGACACTTGTTGCCAACTACTGGCGAGACAATGTAACCTGCAGAAAGCGTTGTTGACAATGCCAGTGTGACTAAATTTTTATCTTTATTTTTGATAGTGGTAATTATTTGACAGTGATGAAGTCAAAATGGACAGTGTAATTATTTGTTTTATTACCAAATGTGTATTAGACTAATAAAATGTATCTCTTGTGTGACTTTCAATTTTCTTTGAATTTCCGCAATTCAGTAAATTCCCCTTCTGGACATTCCGATTCAAATTCCATTTCAACATACTGTGGAGCATGAAAAATGGGTCCCACTTTATATTAAGTGGCCATAACTACTATGTACTTACATCGTAATTCAAATTCAAACTTATGATCTGAAAGTGATTAAATTCTTCAATTACGTTTCTGCATTATATTGCTTTTAGGGCAAAGCTTCTTGGGATGTTCCTCTGCATCTTGCTCTATATTAATAAGGATACAGTTTGAGGCCACGTTATTCGATCATACTGTCATTCATTTTTCATTAAGCCTTGCCCGCAGTCCACACAATATCTATCGCAACAGTGACCACGGCAGCCTGGCTTTAAAATTAAGCATTTATATTACAGCAACCACTTTCAGTTAGCTGCTGAGTAAGCCACATGGGGAAGGCTGGTAATTTCATGGCTGAAGGATTCAGACTACTTGCTGTTTGCATACTTAGGATTGGAGGCCACAAAAATAAGCCCAGATAAACATTGACTGCTGCAAGAGCTCCAGCGGGGATTTGCGAAGACATTGTGACGATGGCGCGGCATGCTCCAAATGCGGAGGAAACCTCTGACTGCAATATGAATACAGAATATGAATTCTGCAGTGTGAATTCACTGGACCACAATCATGTTCTGCTTAACAGGTCATAGCCTGCACAGTTACGTAAAGCTCTCTTTACTCCGTGACAGCAGAACTGTGATGGGACACGACTCGTCTATATGCAAACTGAAATCTCCACAGATGGCATTCCTGCGCTGACCTAGTAAAACAGGATCTGAGAGTGTGTGAGCTCCCATGTGGCTCCTCAATTAAAAACCATCCTCTGACTACTTTCCTTCCAAGGCTGCAACTTTTCATGTGTGTGTGTGTGTGTGTGTGTGTGAGTGTGTGTCTTTGTGTATGTGTGTGTGTGTGAAAGAAAGCTTATGGAAAGACTGGAGAGTGAATGAGACAACTTTGAACTACATTTCAGCAATTAATGTAATGACAAATCTATATATTTTGTAGGAATAGGCATAAAAAGAGTCTTTAGGCATAAACTAGAGTGCGAGAGAATATGCATGATCCTCAAACTGTGCTGCTTTTTAAGAGAATGTGTTTTACCTCTAGACATGTGGTCATCATTGGCACAAGACTTCTATACAAAGAGATTCATATTTCTTTTAGTTATTTATTTTATAACTGGGGAGGGGGAAAAAATCATTTTCTTTTCAAAAAGATATTCAAAAATAGACTCAATTTAGCTGGTTTCCAAACAAACATTATTTTCTCTTTTTAGCTTTTTGGCCACATGTAAGTGTGAGCACTTTTGTTCAGTTAAGGATACTTCTCTCCTCCTCTCCACTAAATGACAGAGATATTGAATTTATAATCCGTATTGTTAGAATTTTTTTTCAATGACGTACTTAAAAGCATCATATTTTGTCATATTTTCTTCACATCAGATTGTGAAGATATGTCACTAGATGTGGTCTTCATCACATCTATTTTGTGTTTTACTTATTTATGTATTTATTCCTGTTCCTTGTCAATTGTCATTTATTAATATATTCAGCTAATAACTGTTTATAACAACTGAGCACTTACATTTTTGCTACAATTTCACGTGTCAATAAAAAAGTACCTAATTCACACATATTATTGTTGTTGTTAATGTAAAACCCTAACAGAGGCTACACTCTAAAACAACTGATTACTGATTTTCTGGAGCTCAGCCATCCAACTACACAGACTGTCAACACACTCTCAACAGGTAAATGATTTCTTTCTTGAAATGTCTATAATTTTTAACTTTCAAATTGTAACAGGTTTTCTACCAATCATTTATTTTTCTATTTTAGTTCAAGAGAACATTTAAGTGTCACCAGCTCTGTTCAGTTAAGGATACTTCTATCCTCTTCACCATAAGTAGTAAACATATATTGAATTTATGGTCCATATAGTTATTTTTTATTAACTACTTACTTGGGTTATGCATAAACATATAGTCACAGCTGTCCCATGACTTTATATGACTTTTTCCTTTTGTGAAGTGCTCACATACTACTTTTGGCCTTCATAATCAATTGTTTTTACATGAACAAACGGAAGGAGACACACTGTAACCATAAACTCAATTGTGTATTTCAGATGCTGTTACATCTTACAACCTCGTCATCTGCAGAGAGGAACTGCCATTCAATCACACCAAAATACAGATAATGATTAACTTAAAAGCATCATAGAGGATTGTGAAGATACAGTATTTCACTGGAACTTGATCTTCATGAAACTATTTTCTCTTTTTATTTTGTGTTTTACTTCTTTAAGTATTTATGTTCAATGTCAATTGTCATTTATTAATGTATTCTGCTAATAACTGTTGCTAGAGCATTGTCATATTTGCTACAGTTTCACAGCATTAAAAAAGTACCTAATTGAAACTACCTGCTGTTGTTGTTGTGTATTTTTTTTTTTATAATGTGAGGCTACAAGATATTATAAGACCAGGCAGATAGAGGGGTAAAAAAAACTATATTAATAAATAATATATACAATGATATAAATATAATAGGCCTATGCTAATATTAATGAAAATGATCTATCATTAAAAAGGTTATTTACAACACTATTTAGTTCCTACATTATTCCATTCTTTATGGAACCCTATAAAAAGGGTTCTATTTAGCACCAAAAAGAGTTCTGCTGAAGGACCCTTTTCTGGTACTGTTTAGAACCATTTTTCTAGCAGTACCAACTGTCAGGAGGAAGTCTCATCTAAAGAGTGTGTACAGGCTCCCAGAGTGCTTTCATCAAGTTGATTTATGTCACCCTGAGAGGAACTGGGCGTCACTTATCTTGAGAGTGTAAAGGAGATGAGAATGTGAAGACAGACAGAGACCCTGCTGAGCTGTGAGACAGGAGCATTAAATATATACTGACGTTCTTTCACATGTCTTCAGTGTCTCCAAACTTTATCCGCACCATTGCTGCAAAGCCACGGACAAAAGCAATGTATTCAGGTCAAAAACAAAAGAACCTGCAAGCCAAAGCAAACACAGATGAATAAACTACACTCACGACATTGTCCAGAACTGAACCGGACCTCAAACTGTCCCTGGTATATTATCAGTCAGGGTCTTGATTTCTCTTCTGCAACAATACACATGGAGGAACATTGTGTGACCTCAAAAGTAGGGATGATTCGGTTTCATCTGCAGGCTGGTTATGAATTATAGATGGAGCCTCATCTGCTCCAGAGGAAACATCCAAAGCAGGATAAAAATATCCTACTTGTGTCATGTTGCGTGCAGGAAAAAACAAAAGGGAAGGCGTGTGCCACCGTGTCAGACCTTAATAACTGACTCCATATGCAAAACCTGGCAGATGGAGCCTCTTTGTGTGTATTTATTTGCTGGCTTTTAAGGGGCAGAGTGGAGCTGAACCCATAGATGTGTCTAAATTTAGACCATAATATCAGAGTTACTTTTTCAAAAAACGAAAGTGTTACCTCTCTTCCCAATGTTGGTAGAAAAAGGAGTATATTTAAGGTGTGCAAGCACTGTAGGAGGTGTTATGTGTGAGCATGATCGGTAATGCTAGACTAGTGTGTGTTGTGCTTATCAGTTATGTACAGACTGCAATAACTGCATAGTTTTTTTCGCTTCAGAAACTTCAAAGTACTGCTGATAAACGAGAATATTTGTATTTGTTATTGTAGAGGAGAAAATATCAATTATGTCCTGGAGCTTATGGGTACGACTGGTGTCTCATTTACATAAAAAGTAATGTTGTAATGTAATTAGTTTAATGTTAAAAAGTTAAAAGGTCAAATATAGCAAACAGCAAAATGCATGTTACCCCCTGATGGTAGATGCTGGAACTGTTAGCGAACGCAAAAAAAAATTGCCAAGTATTATAACAGTATATTTTTTATATTTTAAATAGAAAAAGTAAAGCAGTAGCATATAGTATATACAGAATAAATTTGTATATAAATGTGTGTGTGTGTGTGTGTGTGTGTGTGTGTGTGTGTGTTTTTTTTCATCAAAGAATCCTGAAAACAAAATTATCACTGTTTTCAGCATTAATAATAAGAAATATTTCTTACGCACCATATCAGCACATTAGAATTATTTCTGAAGGATCATGTGCCACTTAAAAAAAAAAAAAACTTTTTATAATATTTTCCACATATTTGGTTTATTATGCAAAGACATTTATACTGTAAGATGGAAAATACAGAAACTGTATATACTCTCAGTACATTTTCAGTGATAGTGTGATGTTGCCTAAAACTAGTATGTGTCTACAAAACCAATCTTTTTGAAAATTATGCAGCAAGAAAGCATACTTCTCTCTTTTACATCTAATATTATGAAAGAATTGGCACACATTTGGTTTTCACTAATGCAAGACATGAAAAAGCAGAAGTGATTGGTAGTGTTTTTGGTTGTATTATTACTTGGCCTTGTCTGAATGCTTGTAGGCGACAACACAGTGAGGTGCATTGAAATCTTTGTGTTGAGGAGATGTGGCGAGGCTTTAGTTTAGCCTACAGCATGTTCTATTTCTGAGTCTGCATTCAATTAGCTGCGAAATAAACCAGGGTTAATGGAAAATAATTAAAGCCATATTTTTCTCAATCTCTCCATGATATCTCAGCATTATTGCTGCCTTGGGTAACAATATAACCTCATATTTTTCACTCTGGGGAAAGTACAGAAACCCAGTGTGCAGATTCAAGGATCACCCGGCTTTATACCACAGAGGATAAGAAAAAACAACACTGAACACATGTAGTTCTTCATGAAAGTGTATAGGCCAGTTGTAATTCCCTTTTCTGCTATTATAAACAATAATGAAACAAGCCATGTTTCATTTAATCATGCCTACATGTGCTGTTACGCAACTGTCACAAACATTTGTAAACAATTCATAAGGGATGATATTTACACACTGTAAACAGAGTAATATGTGTGGGCTGATAGATTGATCAGCAATCATTACACAAGCAGCCCAGGACAAAAAATAAATAAATAAAAATAAAATTGAAATTAAATTCAACAGCTCAAGACCAAAAATATTTCAGGTGCTAAATTTTTTTGGATTGATTTATCCACAAGAAAAACATGTCTCATTAAAAAAGTCCACTGACCTTGCACCAGCATGAAATAGTACGCAGTTGAATAAATGATCAAAAATAGAATAAAAAAATCCCACTGACCTCATTAAGACATGAAGTAATACATCTATTTTTATTTTTAAAATTTTTATTAGGGCTGTCAATTTAAGATGTTAAGAAAATATATTTAAAAAAGAAAAGAATAATAAAAATAATAAAAATCCACTGACCTTGTTACAGCAAAATATTACATCATTAATTTTTTCAGTTTTTATTAGGGCTGTCAATTTAATAAGTTAATTTAGTGCAATTAATTAAAATATAAGCCTAATAAATTGTATTAACTTCATAAAAGCATGAAATAGATTTTTATTAGGGCTGTAAATTTAACATGTTAATTTAGTGCAAGTAATTATAAAAAATAATTATCTAAATAATTATAAAAATTATTCTAAAAATATATTATCTAAATAATTATAAGAATATTAGAATATATATATATATATATATATATATATATGTATTTGGCATCAAAATAGGGCAGCATGATTTTGTTTGGGGACAGCCTTCACATATGAAGGCTTAAAAAGGCTGCAGGTTTCACAACAAAGATAATATGTTTATATGCTACACAGAAGTATCAGACTCTGACAAAACAAGCCGCTGTTTACATGAAAACCCCAGGGGGAGAGAAAATGGGGTATGTGTATGGCCCTCTTCCTCCATATACAACCCTCAGGTCACTGAATTTTCAGCTAATTACATTTTATACGACAGTATATATTCTTACAGTCTCATCGCTTCAGTAATTTTGGCCAGTGCACATGCCTGCTGTCTGATGGAATGGATGGATGAGTAAAGTGTTCCACAACCATGTTTTACTGCAGACATTTTTTGCCTTGGATCGACTGGAATGGAGAAAGACATCTTGGCAGAGCAGGCATAAAACTATTTTTCCAGGTTCGCTTGCCCATATTTTTGTCCTTCAGATTTTAATGGGTAAACAGCTGAAAGCAAGCACAGACATATGTTTTAATTTCTGAGGCAAGGGTGATTACTTTAATTTAGCTGCATGTTAGTCAAGCAACACAGTTTTCCCAGTGTTTGAAAAACCAAGCGGCATTTCTTCGTTTCGACATCAGCGAGACATTTTTTGTCTGACAAAGAGATGGGTGGAACTTTGAGAGATGTGCCAAGTTTCCTGTGGCCTGATGCAAGATTAAATGAAAAAAAGGGGAAAATATGGGAGTGCCGCAAGATAGCACAGAGAAAACGTTTGTTCCCTTTCAGTCGGTCACTCTCGACGTCATGTCGGATGACCGACGAAATTGGGATCTCGCTTATTATATATATAGATCATGGCAGTTTGAAGTCTCAGAAAGTCACATTGAATCTGATACAGCAATAATGAACCTCAGCATTCTTCCACCAAATCTGATTTCAGCATATATTTCAAGACAAAACCAGGGAAACAGTAGCAGCAAGACCGTAAAAATAGTTGACAACTCACAAATGAAAGGAAATAAAGACACAGAGAGCACATTTATGTTGATTTAGGATTCATCACACTTCAAAGAGATGTATATTTAGTCATGAAAATAGGAATTCAACACGACAAGCCTTTTGAGATTGTTCTGCCCGGCTTTGAGCAGGAATGTGGGTCAAACGATATAAACATGTTGGTGTTTCAGAACATAAAATTAGCATTCTACATGCTTATTATCTCAGCGTTACACGGCGCTCAATTCAGCTTGGAATATTCAAGATGAATTTTCAACTTCTTACTAGGAAAAACAAAACAAACAAAAAGAAAACACTGGCCTTGTTGCTGAACATTCAGATAATCCCTTATGTGTGAAAGACACATGCAATGTTGCCTTAGAATTTCAAAATGAGCTATCTAACACTTCCACTGTACACTCTTACAAATAAAGGCTCCAAAAGGAGGTTTTTGGAGTGATGCCATAAAAGAATCATTTTGGGTTCCCCAAAGAACCTTTCAATTTTATTTATTTATTTTCTCCCAACAGGGATATGTTGTTTATCCTCCACAATTAGTTTATGTGGAGGTTTCTTTGTTGTACATCAAATTTTGAGTGTCAGGCATTGGAATATGGAGGATTGTGAGTCCTAGCTAAAAAGAAAAATTCCATTATCATTTTATATATATATATATATATATTTTTTTTCATTTATTAATGTAAAAATATAAACTGACAAATCAAAACTGTTTATTCAATTCATATATAAAATACAGTTAGATCACACAAAACTAAATGAAACACGTTTTTAGAATGTTAATGTAACAATAAATAAAATAATACATTAATAATAAATTTTTAAAATAGCATTTTTTATTTTTTCACATCAATTTATTATTTCATTTTATTGATTCATTAAACTAAATGTTTTTAACATTAAATAAAGAGTTTTAAATATGTATATTTATTTGTCAATTTGAAAAAGTTATTTATTTACATTTTTATGTTTGAATTAATATATTTTTTTAAGTGGTATCAGTAATGTAATGCTTGTAAGAGCTTAATTTAGGAATATAAATTAGAAATATGATTTTAAATGGAATATGACATTATTCCATTCTGTATGTTATATATTTTGCGTTGATTATGGGTTGTTCTTATTGTGTCTCATTTGCATTTCTCAGTATTATCATTTCAGTGATAAGTAAGGTGAACTGAGAGAAGATAAGGAGAACTCGAAAGAAGCAGCAGCAGGAGCGCAGTGTATTAATGCTCCATATGCCTTCTTCTCTTTCTCCTCAAAACATTCCTACTAGCATCTAATGGATCTTCATTACTGTCTTTAGAAACATTACACTGGTCTGTTACTGCTATTGTGAGATACATCAGTTGACTATAACGGAGAGAGACCTCTGGGGAGAATGTTGTGGTTAGATGCTCTTAGCAGGTCAGTTTTTCATTATTGCAAGGAGAGAGCTGTAGACTGGATGAGGGGACGGGGTGGGATCTTTGTCTGGAGACAAGCTGAGGAAACCTGACGTGAGTTTTCCAGTCATTGCGTCTCTGATGTCTCCCTAAATTCAATACCAAACACTCAGAAACACACACACACACACACACACACACACACACACACACACACTCAAACACACAGAAGAGTAAGTGCACTGTTTTTAATTAATAAATTGCGGGTGATGGTGTAGGTCTGGTGGGGGGAGTTTGAGGGGTACTAGACATCTGCTCCGCTTTAGCTTTAAAATGTCATTCAAGCTTCGGCAGATGTTTTTGAAGTAAATACGAAGAAACACAGTATAAGAAAAAAACAAGGGAAAAGATCCTGATCATGTGGTTAAGTGCTAATTCACTTGAGAGACGACCTCATCAAGAGCTTCTCAGCCACTTCTTCCAGTTGTTTTGACTTGATGTGATACAGGAAACCTCTATTAAAATGACATTATCTTCTCAAAGTTTTACCTGCATCACAAAATGGACAACTACCAATGGAACAAGGTCTGGTGCCATCAGATTACCTCAATGGTAGAGAAGCTACCAAGAGAACCAACTAAAGAAACCAGGGCAATGGAAATATGCATGATTTAGGCAAATAGAACATGTTCCTGGACCAACATCTATTATAAACTCTACACCCAGACATTATCCAATTAATCTCATCAATGGCATTACTGATAAAATTGTTAATTGACAACAGTTTTTTTATTTTTATTTTGTCAAACATGGTGAGTTGCATCACGCCGATAATGGACTTTCTGCACATCCACTGTCTGCGTATTTCCACAAGCCTTTGGTATAGTGTTCTCCAATGGACCCTTTTCAAATGTACAGGTTTTTATGACAGAAGATGTTGGGTAAACTTCTGTCGTGGTCAATGAAAACTACAACACATATAATGTTTGTGTTCCCATTTGCCCCAATAGCCAAAGAAAACATCCATGATTTTGTTTCCATAACTTTCCAAAAAGGAAATAAATATCGAAAGATTGATTATGTTGGTCAGCAGAGAGAAAGATGTCATTTTCTGCTGTCACTCTTTCAGCCGTTGTATTAGAAAACCTCACAGAGCAGCAGTAAAGAGATAGTTCACCTGAAAATGAAAATTCTGTCATTTACTCACATCAAGTTGTTCCAAACCTGATGAGTTTCTTTCTTCTGTGGAACCCAGAAGAAAATCTTTTGAAGAATGTTGATAACTAAACAGTTGATGGCAGCCATTGACTTCAATAGTATGGAGAAAAAAAAAATACTATGAAAGCCAATACCGTTAACTGTTTGGTTACCAACATATGCCAACATTGCCAAAATATATCTATAATTTATGCTTATGTTATGGTTTTATGTTCATTTTTTTATCTCATAATTTTTAATTTCATGTCATTTTCAACTGTTTGCCATAATTTTGACTTTTACGTCACAATTCTAACATTTTATCTCATAATTTTGACTTTTTTTGTCTCATAATTATGACTTTTTATGTTGTGACTATGATTTACTATGATAGAGAGAACTATTCTAGACAATCCCTACAGGAAATGAGTGTTTAGAAGCAGAAAAAGAGAAAGAGTTTATGCAAATTATCAAATCATATTATATTAGGGATTGAGCTGCATGAGCTGAAGTCTGGTCAGCTGAACCACTTTGCTACTGAATTAATTAGCTAAAACACACACTATATATGTGAGATTAATCAGTTATCCAAAACATAAACCTTATATATACCCTTACGAAAAAGAAGGTTACTCAAGTGTGCAATTAGTATACTTCTTTTAATCTAAAAAATAGGAAAGTATACTTTCAGTCTACTTTTTATGTACTTCTCAGAAATGTGCTTCATGTACTTCTCAGAAATATACTTAAAATGGCATTTAAGTATTTTATTTATAAATTTTATTGTCCTCATTTGTAAGTCGCTTTGGATAAAAGCGTCTGCTAAATGAATAAATGTAAATGTAAAGTATACTTGACTTATACTTAGAAAAAGTCTAAATATATTTGAGCTATTCTTGTGCTCCGGGAATCCATGTTTTCATTGTTACCCGGAAGGGGGCACTATTACACACCTTCTGTACAGAATTTCCAAAACACAAGCAAAGAAGAAACCGAAACAACAGATGCTTCCAGCCTTTCACATGTAATCTAACACCATCATCAGACATAAAACAGCATCAAAACTGTGTAACGTTATGGAATAAAATGTCGATCCATGAAGAGTTTTACAATTTGAGTAGAATTACTGAAATAAACTTTATATTTGAAATATACTTTTATACTTAAAAGTATACTTTTATATACTAGAAAGTGGGCCAATTTAGTCCCAATAAGTATAGAAATAGTACACTTACAAGTGACCTACTAGTACACTGATATTTGTATACTTAATACATGAAGTATACTTAAAAATATACTTGAACTTTACTTAAGTATACTTAATTAAATAAACTTAAAGTATACTTCTCTTTGGTAAGGGTAAGCATACACATAGCATACATGCAGCATAATATTGCTTAAGTGTTTACAGTGCGTTTGTTTAGAGTTTGTTCACATACAAATTAATTTCAGACCAATATAACTGAAAACCATGTAGAAACCTACTGAAGCCTCTATCAGCCACATCTGAGATGTTTTGTTGTGTTGTTCTGCCAACCAGCAGTTCTTTGACTCCCTAGGATAATGACCACAGGCAAGGCCACATAAACCTCTGTCCCAGTGGCCTGAAACAGCTGTGACTAACTCCTATTGACCAGCACACTTATTACCATCCTAAACATCCATCATACTAATTCACACAAGTGCTAAAAGGCCCAAATGAACGGCAGAGATGTTGGGATGTGCATGGCTCACAGCAGGTGGCATGACACATCATACCAATCATTTTGCTGAATCAGTGTGGGCGTCCCGAGGCTCTCTCAGAGCTGCCATCACTCTCCCCATACGAGTGCTTTTTGTTTATGAAAAGTGAAATTATTTGAATTCTGCTAAGTGGAGCAGAGTGTGGCTTTAACAGATAATGCCGGCTTCCAGAAAGTCATGAACTCATTAGGGGAATGATGACAAGCTGCCTGATTCTGCAGTGGGACAGTCACTCTAATTTCAGCAGTTGTCTTCCTACTAATCCACCCTAACGCTTTTGACAGAAAAATATGTGCAGTGCGGTGCAGGGCTAAAGGTCTGGAATTGAAAAAGCAGGGATTTTAGAAAGAGAAAGAGTGTACTAAGCACACATCTCAGCAGTTTGCTCTAACTATGATTAGTGGGAAAAATCCCTCATGACATGAGCCTGATAAAGCCTCTCATGGAGGATGAGGGAAAATGATCATGGGGTCTGGTCTCCTGTCAGAGCAGTTTGGGAACTGATAAGACTAGCGGCTGTAATCAGTAGAAAAATGACACAATCTGCTATTTTGCCTCGGTTTATAAAAGGGATGTATAAATATGTAGCTTTTTATCAACTACATACATTTTTGTCTGATGGGATAAACTCAAATAATCCAATACGCATTAAATTGCTCTGGCAGCCGAGAGCCAATTTGAGATTCAACTGAGACTTTCCCTCCAAAGTGTGGATCTTTTCAGCAAACACTGCAGCTTAAGGTTTCAAGTCTAGGATTTCTACCCTGACAAATGGAAAAAAGTTAATGTCATTTTTTTTTTTTCAAACTAAATTTATCTCTGAGTTGAATCAATCCAGGTTAGCGTTGAATCTATAAGATCGGTGAAATTTCAGCCTGATCTCATTAGTATTTGTAGTATATTATGGAGAGTAAAAAAAAAAATCATGCTGTGGTAAATCATGAGTATTATATAAAAACTCATAATTTACATCTAAATTGACATACTAAATCATATAACAAGTATAAAATGTAGAACTTATGAGATAAAAAGTCATAATAATGACATAAATTAGAATTTTTAAGAAATGTTTTTGATTTGTGAATTTCAACTTTTGTCATAATTATGACTTAATGCCACAATTTCAACTTTTTAATGTAATAATTATGACTTTTTATCTGATAACTTATAATGTCAACTTTTTATCACATAATTAGGATTTTTATTTTTATGTCTATAACTATGATTTACCAAAGCATGATTTTTTTTCCTTGTATGAAAATAAAAACATGAAAAATTTGAAAATCCATTGGGCTTCCATATAATCTCAGAAAACATAAACCATTTAAAACCATGTAAATAAAGTAAACAATTTAGATAGAACTACTTAAGTCAGTCCCCATGAAATGAACAGTTCCATTTCAGTCAGTAACGTTCAATGTTACATCGACACTGACGTTATGGGGTCTCACTTGGGAGCCCAATCACCTCTGAGTAGAATGAAAAATGGCCAATGAGAATTGGCAAGTGGAATTTGCATGCCAAGCAACTCCCTGAACATATGGGTATACAGGTTGGCAGCATGCATCCACTCATTCAGATTTTGCATCGGAGCTGAATGCTTCACAAAGCTGCAATTACCTCTGTAAAGACTCTTCAAAGGGGAACCTCTCTGCTGCGTTTTAAGGCACGTTCAGTGGTGTGTTCTCCTCGGTCTTGCACAGATAATTGCAACGTTTCATCGCCTGGGTGCTCCAGCTAAAAGAGCAGTTTCTCTAAAAATGCAAGAATGTTCGGTCAAGTGTCTTTTCCAAGATGTCTTTCTGACCATGTGTTTCTGGGTGCGGTAGTTTCCTTGCCTCCCATGATGGCCATGATCACTGTCTCACATGTCTGGGCCGTAAGAATGCCGAGACAGCTTTTGTGGATTGTTCATGCCCGCATTGCGAGCGTATGTCCATGGCTACACTGAGATCGTGGCTCTCATTTATAGTGAAACTCCCCTTGCAGTTCAGAGTGAGCAGAGGGCAGCGTTGGTTAGCAACAAGGGTGATCTGAGGATCACAGTAGTTCCTGCTCTGTCACGTCAGCCCCCACGGACTTATCACTCCTCAAAGCAGCGTAGTGACATCGAGCTTCCAGGTGATGATGTCGACCCATCCCGTGGTGGGCCCAGTATCTTCTTCAGAGCTCCTGAGGAGGACAAGATGTCTATTTAGATGTCTAAATATGCATTCTGTCTGAACGGCTTGGTTTCAGTTTCGACGTAAACAAAATCTACTCCGCATTGATGTTCACTTTTCCCGCAATATTTGTAATTAACAACGCAGCAGCGCCGCATCTAGTGGCTTCAACTGGATAGGTTAACAAAAACATTAAAATGCAATGACACTTACATCGTCATCGTATCTCATGCGCCACTGATAAAGCTGCCTCCTTAATTCACAATGGATTTATGGATTTTTATTTTAAATTCGACGAATATTCGAAATTCGAACAAAAATTTGACAGCCCTAGAAGGCACTGAATACCACCAGGTCACGCTTGAGCTCCTCACTCCTCACTACCCTCGATGGCAGAGCAGCCATGGGGTATGTGGACGTTCACCAGGTGGAGTGTGCGGTTGCGGTGCATCTTTGCCCGCAAAACGGAGCCACCTGGAGTAATCAATCCACGTCTCCCATCCAAAGCCTGTAAGCTGACCTCAGCTCTAGTCGCTAAGCTTATGGTGCTGCAGGCCAGGCCACCTCTGCATTGAATGCCATGGCTATCCTGCATGTACATCAGGCCAAGACACTAAAAAACTGCACAAGGATAGTTCTGACTCTGGAGTAATGCAGGAACTACACATGACAATTAACTTTGCTCTCCGAGCAATGAAGGTCATGGTGCGGGCCCTCGGTCAGGTGATGTCTACTTTGGCAGTCCAGAAACACCATCTCTATGCTCCCATCTCCCAGGCCGGGCTCGTCGGCGACACTGTCGAGAACTTTGCCCAGCAGTTCTCGGCAGTCCAGAAGCAGACAAAGGCCATCTGAATCTAAGGTTTCTTCAACATCTCAGCCGTTCTGTCGAGCATCCCGCAGGAAGGTGGCGCAGCCTGCTTCTCAGGGCGCTGCTAAGTCTTCTAAGAAGACGGTGAAGTGTCCCTGAGACGGGCGACCCGGAGATGGAGGAAGTTGCTCTTTGCCAGGGAGTGATGTGTCTGTCAACAATTTTGACGACTGGCTGATATTAGCTCACTCACAAGATGTGTTGTGCGAGCACAGGGACTTGGTGCTCAGGCACATCAGTCAGCTGGGGCATGGGTCAACTGGGAAAAGAGCAAGCTCTCCCCTGTGCAGAGCATCTCTTTTCTCAGGATGGAGTTGCACTCTGTGAATATGATGGCGCAACTCACGAATGATTGCGGCCACTAAGTGCTGGCCTGCCTGAATTCGTTCAAGGGGAAAACAGCGGTCCCACTCCTGGAGGCTCCTGGGGCATATGGCATCCACAGCCGCAGTAACACCGCTCGGATTGATGCATATGAGGCTGTTTCAGCATATATTCGGCTACATAGCCGAGTCCCGAGATGGGTATGGCGCCAGGGCACACATTGGGTGGTTATTATTCCGATCTGTTGCCATTTATTCAGCCCGTGGTCAGACCTTGCTTTTCTATGGGCAGTGGTGGACAGTAACGGAGTACTTTTACTTCGTTACTGTACTTAAAGGGATAGTTCACCCAAAAATGAAAAATTGATGTTTATCTGCTTACCCCCAGGGCATCCAAGATGTAGGTGATTTTGTTTCTTCAGTAGAACACAAACGAAGATTTTTAACACAAACCGTTGCAGTCTGTCAGTCTTATAATGGAGATGAATGGGAATCACGGCTTTGAGAGTAAAAAAAAACATACACAAACAAAACCAAATTAAACCCTGCGGCACGTGACGATACATTGATGTGTAAAGACACAAAACGATCGGTCTGTGCAAGAAACTGAACAGTATTTATATAGTTTTTACCTCTGATTCACGCAATGTCTGAACTGTTCAAACTGTCCTGAGTGGCGGCGCGTCCTCCTGAGCGCGTTCTCAACAGCAGGCTTGTGAGGCAGCTTCTTCTTCTTCCTTCTTTACGGCGGATCGCAGACTTATAAGTGCATTACCGCCACCTATCTCTCAAATGGACCATTGAAACTCCTAATTGAGATTGTAGATAGAGTGTCAATGGTCTACTTGAGAAATAGGTGGCGGTAATGCACTTATAAGTCTGCGATCCGCCGTAAAGCAAGAAGAAGGCGACACCTCACGTGCCTGCTGTTGAGAACGCGCTCAGGAGGACGCGCTCAGGACAGTTCGAGCAGTTCGGACACTGTGTGAATCAGAGGTAAAAAACCATATAAATATTCTTCAGTTTCTTGCACAGACCGATCATTTTGTGTCTTTACACATCAATGTATCGTCACGAGCCGCAGGGTTTAATTTGGTTTTGTCTGTGTATGTTTTTTTGACTCTCAAAGCCGTGGAGCCCATAGACTGCCATTATATGACTGACAGACTGCAACGGTTTGAGTTAAAAATCTTCGTTTGTGTTCTACTGAAGAAACAAAGTCACCTACATCTTGGATGTCCCGGGGGTAAATGATAAACATCACATTTTCATTTTTGGGTGAACTATCCCTTTAAGTCATGTGAACTCGTGGGCTCGTTTTTGGAATGTTTATTATTTAATCCTCTAAGATCCAAATGGGAACAAATAGAATCCTCTAGAATTCAAATAAGATCGTGCTGGATGAATTGAAATTCAAATTCTCGTTGATC
>NW_015540968.1:27905-33024 GCF_001515605.1 Sinocyclocheilus anshuiensis
GGATCGCAGACTTATAAGTGCATTACCGCCACCTATCTCTCAAGTGGACCACTGACACTCCTAATTGAGATTGTAGTGTCAATGGTCCATTTGAGAGATAGGTGGCGGTAATGCACTTATAAGTCTGCGATCTGCCGTAAAGCAAGAAGAAGAAGAAGCTGCCTCACGCGCCTGCTGTTGAGAACTTGCTCAGAAGGATGCGCCGCCGCTCAGGTAGGATTATAAAAAAATTAGCTAATATAAAATTTAATTAAGTAGCCTATATAAAATTGCAAAATTAATCTATCTATCAGTACCTTTTTACTTAAGTACATAAAAAATCTAGTACTTTTGTACTTTCACTCGAGTAAAATTGAAAAAGGAATACATTTACTTTTACTGGAGTAATATTTTATTATACGTATCTGTACTTTTACTCAAGTACTTGATTTGTGTAATTCATGCACCACTGTCTATGGGTAGGAGTGCCCTTAGAACAAGTGTCGAGACATGTTGTTGTGATGACAGATGCCTCCAGAGCGGGCTGGGAAGAGCAGGTCTTGCTGGTTGTGCCCTATTGGCCCACCCGGACCTGGTTCTCGAACCTGATGCTCCTCGCGACAGCCACTCCCTGGCGAATTCCCCTGAGGAAGGACCTTCTTTCTCAGGGACGGGGATTTGGCACCCGTGTCCAGATCTTAGGAACCTCCATGTGTGGCTTCTGGATGGGACGCAGCAGACTTAAGGGGTCTATCACAAGCTGTGATAGATACTATCACTCAAGCTAGAGCCCCCTCTAGGAGTAAATTGTAGATTTAGAGACCAAGAAGGAACAGCCTACGGCCTCCCCCTAGTAAGTTAATTTCTCGAATTCCACATCCTGGGTTATCTGCTTTCTGGGGGCGTTGGGAAGGTTACGCCTTGCGATTGCATCTGTCTTGGCTTGCCAGCACCCACACCACTAATCCTCGTAACACAGTTCTTGGTTGTGGCACTTTCCATAGGGACCCCATAACGTCAGAGTTGATGCAACATCTCCATTCCATCCTTCAGGGAACGAGGGTTACATACCGAGACGTTATCTTTACTTCAGAGGATTCTGGAGGAAAATGCAATATTTTGGTCCAGCTCCTTAATGTGCTTCCATCTCCTGAGTTCAACAGGAAAACAAGAGCACTAAATCAGCTATTCTCTGTTTCCTGAGATCAAATCACAGTGTGTTAAGTTCTTTGTAATTATATATTAATTACAAGGTGAGAGTTTAACCATGTGATAACCCATTAATTATACATTTGTTTCCATAACATCATTCATTAAACCACAATGCAATTACAAGTGCAGGTTGTGCTCCGTGTAGTTTCAAAAGGAGCCTGATCACTGATTACATTTTTTATGAATTTGCACAACACAGAGACACTTATGAACATCAGACTAGAAATTGGAATAAATTTACTCCCAGGGTCCAAAATGCAAGTAAAAATTAAATGAATGAATAAAAACCATTTTGCACCATAGGTTGCATGTACATTCATATTTTAGACTTATATAAATTAGATAGACTTATATATTTTAGATATTTAAAAAAAAAATTGTTTGTGTGTGTTTATTAGTGTATATTAGTAGAATTGTTAAAAAAATAGTCATTCTCATTTTCTCATTTCGCCTGGTTTACACCATCAACTTTGTGATTTTTAAGTAAAATTTTAAGAGGCTCATTGAGAGGATATTGAGTGTGCATATATTCATATAGGATGCCCAAAAGGAAAGGGAGTGAGAAAAAGAAGAAAAGTGGGTCAAGAGAGAGAGAAAACGAGGATTAGAAATCCGTATTATTTGCATATATCTTTTGATTTATCTTGAGAGCTTTCAATATTCCGTAATCACACATAAGTATTTACAAAGTGACTAAATCCTACATCACTTATTTCAGCGCTGCAATTACAGGATCAGTGCTATCTAAACATTTATCCATATTGCCATAACACTATAGCTGATTTACCTCTATGCAATCTGTGTGTCTTTTAGCTGGATCCAGTGACAACTGGTGCTTCTTAAAAATAGTCTACTTTCATCTAATTTATTATTTGGATGTCTGCAATCTTCCTCCCCCTTGTTTTTTTTTTTTTTTTTCTTTTCCAGGATTGAGCCTTAGTGAAAAATTTGACGAATGTGCAACAATGCAATATATATATATATTATATATATATCCAATAAGCAAAAATTGGAAAAATGTTTTGCTGGGAATCAGTGAGAACATAATGACTGCTATTTGAAATGTGATTTTTCTGTGAATTTTCTATTATTATTTGTTTTCTTACAAATTGTCATAAAAATAATCTTTTAAGTTTGTTTCAAAATGATCTCAAAACAGACACCACTGATCACAATAATATATATATATATATATATATATATATATATATATGTGTGTGTGTGTGTGTGTGTGTGTATGTATAAAGAATTCATTTCATTTTAATTAATTCAATTAAAAAAATATGTTCTACGCTGAATAAAAATAGTGTAGAACTGCAAGTTATTTTGATTTGATTTTCTTTTTTAGTGTGATCAGTGGTGTCTGTTTTGAGATCATATTGAAACAATCTTAAAATATTATTTTTATGACAATTTGTAAGAAAAATTATAATAATAGAAAATTCACAGAAAAATCACATTTCAAATAGCAGTTATTATGTTCTCACTGATTCCCAGCAAAACATTTTTCCAATTTTTGCTTCAGTACAATCAATCTATAGCTTAAATTTCTCTGTGTACATTCATGTAGACTAAATAAGATTGCATTAATTGAGAATACATAATGATTTATCTAATATTTAAAATGAAATAAAAAGAATATTGATAATTTCAGTTATATCTTTGCATCAACTAGCTTCGGAAGATGTCTTTGAGCCATAACAGTCAGCAGTGGTTCAGAGGTAGTACTTTCTTGCTAAAAATATGCACATCCTTTAGAGGGGGGCTCTGCTCTTGCATCTCAAAGATAAATCCAGCATGGGGCTTAACGTCTCTGGGCTCACCACGCTGGCTTTGATCTTCCCTTGCAATTATCTACGCCCTCATCTGTGCCACTTTCAAATGCCTAATCAACAAATCAATTTGACTCGCCATTTTGATTGCGGTAATGTGGCGGCTGCTCTCCAGGTCTTCTCGAGGAGCTGCGAAGAACGGGGTTTGTGCGAGACCCGAAAGCCTCAGATGTTGTGTACAGACACATGAAAAGCACTGGCATTCTTTTTGAACTGGAAAGTTTGTACACAGGAACTCTGATGTCGCACAAGGATTTCGGAGAAATTACTAAATACAGGACACTTGTACATTGAAGCGAGTTCGTGTGTATGTTTTATATTTTTGTACTATATAGATGAAAAAAAAAAAAACCTCGACACTTTTGGGGGTTTTAGGTATCTCAGAAATGTTTTTGATTAGCTTTTCATCCAAATTAAGCTGAAAGTGAACAAAAACATTTGGATTTGCTATAGATTTGCACCATTATCTGCAGATCAGGACAAACTAGCACAAATTATAATGGATCCAAATCACTGTAAGTCAAAAACGGCCGATTTTAACGTCCAAAGCACAACTACAATTATAAATGTATTCAACAGGACAGAGTTTCACCAGCACCATGGGCTTTTTATGAAAGAATATAAAAATAAAATTATGTAATGCTGATAAAATTTGTGTTTCGGTTTCTTTAGAATGTACTAAGTAACGAGCATACAGTAAGTACAATCAAGTTTTAAGACTGATTCATATCAAATATTACTTTTTTTCTGGGAATTGTATTTATTTCTTATTATTATTTTTACTTCTAGTTTTGCATTATACCTATGAGGGTGTGTATTCAACAACATGACACATGTCTGACAAATTTCAAATACTAAATTACGCATAGAACTCATATAATAAACAAATAATTAATATAATATAATATAATATAATATAATATAATATTTGAGGCTCATAGGTGCAAGTAAACTATCATCTGTTGCTTCTGGTTATAATTTAATGTTTGGTTGCTAGTGGTGGGGGTATATCATATTCCTTTTTTTCCCGATGGCCTCCTGGATTTCAGCGAGGCTCTTACTGCTTCCAAATAATCAAAGGCAATTGATGTCAAGTCAAGTCGTCACCTTTATTTATATAGCGCTTTTAACAATACAGATTGTGTCAAAGCAAAATGGTTTTGGGACGTGACCTAAAGACAACGACAAGTTAATAATATTGATGTGTGATGTTTGTGCTAAAAGAGTTTTTATCTCACTGGCTGAAATCCTAAAAACTGTTTCATAAGAGGGGTGTGGAAGAGGATGACAAAACATTACTTCACTGAGCACAGAATTCACTAAGATTCACACTTATTTGCACGTACTGTCTGAATTGTTTTAGCATCTGATTCACTAAATGAAGTATACAAATCAGGTATGGCACACACAGGTCCAAAAACACAATTTTAACAGCAAAATTTCCTTACAGGTCGGTGCTAAGTTGTGGAAGATGCAGAAGATGTACTGTACAGTAGCGTAACACTTCACACCTGAATCAAAAATATACACCATTTTTTATATTTTAAATAACTAAGTATGTTGATACTTTTTCACTGAATAAATGTAATTGTTTTCACAAAAAGCAGGTTTAAGCTCTCTCTCTCTCGCTCTCTCTCTCTCTCTCTCTCTCTCTCTCTATATATATATATATATATTGTGTTTTTGGTTTTTTTTGTAAACTGCTGAATTTTATTAAAATGTTTTATATGCGTTATAGACAACAAATAAAGTTTTTCTTCAAATGTGACATATATTAATGTATTTTCTTGGACTGGAATATATGGAGGGCAAACTTTATTTTGAAATGCTTTTAAAAAAAACATATTTATATTTTTAAAATACATTTTCAAAAATATACAAAAAATGGCAAAAAAATATATATATTGGTAGAAAATATATACAAAGATGTAATTATTGTATAAATGATCAATTATGTAAATAAAATATATAAAGTACACTCAAAAATAATAGTTATATTATTTAAATTTAATAATAATAAATAATAAATGTAAGAATTTTTTATTGCATATAACATTTCCACATATTATGTTTCAGTGTTTATATATATTATATAT
>NW_015540968.1:34320-41703 GCF_001515605.1 Sinocyclocheilus anshuiensis
GGCGGAAACACACACACACACACACACACAAACACACACACACACACACACACACACACACACACACACACACACACAGACAGACAGACACATGCTCGCACACAAAAGCTAAAGGCTGTGTAAATGGGTTCACACCATCGGCTGGTAAATATAGAATTAATATTACTGATTCTGTCTCATGATGAGTGTTCACAGCTTGTTTGTTTTTATCTTTGTCAACTTCCTCGCACACTGTGGCTCATTTATTTTTAAAACTTGCAAGGAGAGGAAATGTCACATAAGATGGAGTTTTAACAGTGCAGTCATGTGTTGATGCCCTGGGAGAGAAGGCAAGAATGTCAAAACGAAGGCAGAAGAAGAAAAGAAAAAATACTGCAAAGTGACACACACACACAAACACACACACACACACACACATACACACACAATCATCTCCCAAAACTACCCACGCACACATTGCATGCAAGACACGGCACTAGATTACTCATTCAGTCAAATAACACATCCAAGTGTGCTCAAAGCACTTCACCACCCACAAATGAACTAATCACCTATACAGAAAACCATGAATTTACCACCATAAATTAACATAAAATAAAAACTACTACAATGACACACAGAGAAGAGCTCATGAACATTCAAGCTCTCTTGGTACTGTGACGGATGTCAGTGGATGCCAAATAAAGTCACAAGACTTTGCAATGATATTAATATTATTATGTATATTTATTTTTTATTATTAGAAGTTTTCAAACCTCTAATATTATAATATCTTAAAATATGAAATATATATTACTATGTTATATTTCGACATAGGCTTTATCCAGTTTCTGGAGTTCACACCCGCATATTGAGTAGTCAAGCTCTGACACTGACTCACTGGCAGGCCTTTTATAGTGACATCAAGTGCACTTAGGACTTAAAGGCTTACTCTTTTTCTTTTACCAATTATGGAAATAATCTAATGACCCTATGAAGAACATTCCTGATCAGTGACTTATGAAAGCAAATCCTGTATTTTGTCACGGCTGCGTGAGTTGATGTGGGGATACGATGCCCACAGATGGTTAACTCATAAGAATCAAGTGGTGAGTTCGACAATTCCCATCAGAAAAGAAAAAAATATATAATTTTTTTTGCACGGTTTATATAATTAATTTTGCTCTATCTGTTGTGAGCAACTAAGCCATCCAGAAGGTTTTATTTGGACTTTCTTCCATTCACAATGGAAATTTCGCTGTCATAACCTGGCAGTGTTCCGTGAATGACCTCCCTGAACTGTCTCCACTCACAGCAGAATTCACAAGAAGCAGGTTATGTTTTCCTAAAACAAAAACCCAGAGCCAGTTTTGACATTTTAAGATATGAGAGTATTTCCATTCAACTGTAGTGTGTTACCACAAACACTGTATGGTAAGTGATTCAATGTGTACAAACTGCAACTTTTTTCAAATGGTTTATAGAAACCAATTACATAGACTTGTTTGAGATTCTTGAAGTTAAATATGAAGTATGTCATTTATTTCAATTTTAAAATAAATACTTTATATGAGGTACACTACTGTTCAAAAGTTTGAGGATGTACTGTAATATGTAACTGTAATATTATTACAGTTTAAAAGAACTGTTTTCTATTTTTAGTATATTATAAAATTCCTTGTGATGCAAAGCTGAATTTTCAGCTGCCATTACTCCAGTCTTCAGTGTCACATGATCTTTCAGAAATCATTCTGAGATGCTGATTTGCTGCTCAAGAAACATTTCTGATTATCAGTGTTGATGTAATGCTGGGTAACAAAAACGAGATAAGGAGTATCCAAGTGCAGAGTAGGTAACAAAATAACATGGGGAAACCAGGATAACACAGAAGAAGGAACTCATCGTCCAGACAAATGAACAAGAAAACACAGGGGTATATATACACAGGGAAACGAGTTAAGGGGGGAGGAGCCAATGAAACACCATGGCAACACATAGGGGTAACTAGGGCGACAAACAAGGGAGCAGAGGAACAAATCAAACAAGAGGTAAGCACAGAAACAATGGGAATGGAAAACATTTCAACTTAAAATTCTTCAACACAAGGCAGGGAAACAAGACTGGGATTGTGACTGTTGATATCAGTTGTTGATTGATATCACTGAAAATCATTCAGTTGTGCTGCTTCAGAAAATAAAATTACTGACCCCAAACTTTTGAAAAGTAGTGTACTATATTAATATGCAGAGACAACTACAAATAAAAATGTAAACACAGAATTCTCTAAAACATTTACGCCAGTGCAGTATTTTAGCACACAATCCTTTGTCTCAACCAGTTTCCACCCGCAATTAAGTTTGCCTAGGCACTACACTCTTAAAAATAAAGGTGCTTAAAAAGGTTCTTCACAGCAATGCCATAGAAGAACCATTTTTGGTTCCATGAACCATTCAGTCAAAGGTTTTTAAAGAATGATCTCTTTCTTACTTTTTTATAATCTGAAGAACCTTCTTTCGTCACAGAGAACCTTTTGTGAAACAGAAAGGTTCTTCAGATGTTAATGGTTCTGGTTACACTTTATTTTGATAGTCCACTTTAGACATTCTACTAACTATAAGTAACTTTGTAACTACATGTCAACTATATGTCAACTAATTCTCATTAATTTGCAACTACATGTCTACTAACTCTCAGAGTAGTCTGTTAGGGTAGGTTTAGGGTTAGTAGAATAAGTTGACAAAGAAAGTGTTAGAAGATATTAAGCAGACAGTCTACTAATACTGTACTAACTACTAGTTGACATGTAGTTGCAAAGTTACTTACTGTTAATAGAATGTCTAAAGTGGACTATCGAAATAAAGTGTTACCATGGTTCTTTATGGAACCATTTAGACAAAAAGGTTCTTCTATGGCATTCTGAAGCACCTTTATTTTTAAGAGTGTAAATGCTGTGAAAAGCACTGCACCATATAAATTATGTCATAAATGGAACACTGAACCTTTTCTTTTACTGCACTGAAGCTCATATCAAGAAATTACCTTTCAAATGTACCTGATATGTTGCCATTAGCTTTAGCACATTTGGCTCCCCTTCTGCTACATAGAGAGCTGTGAGCATTGAGTATAAGAACCAGTTTGAACCGCTTAGAAACCAGTTTGAAAACAATCCTTTTTTTTTTTTGTGGCACAGAAATTACACACTTGACCTATAAAAAGCTAGTTTATATTGCGTTGCTTCCACCAAGTAAACCATATTAGACAAGCAAGACATTGATATCAGTCATCTAATCATGATTTTACAAGCATACAGCAGTAGCTGAAAAGCTCGGCAAATTTAGTTTAATAAGCAAATTAAAATCCCCCCATGTTCTAGCCTGATCTTCATTCCACCCTGATGTTTTTGTCCCAGTAAAGCAGCTGGTTCACACAACATCCATATCACAGACTCCAAGGGCTTGACTCCATTTAGTTATCATTTTTGTACCGTCTCATTTAGCAACATATTACTGAGATGAACAGTGAATACACTGAGCTAAGCTTCAAAGCACAAGTTTTTTCCCCGTCTCCCCTCCCCCATGCTAGCGCTAGTCTTGGCAGCCTCTGGGAGCTCGCAGCGGTAATACATCATCTATATTTTAAAGCTTCTGGTGGAGAGAAGGCGGGGGAACCTCCATCTTAAGGTATAGCAGGCTTCTCGCTGACCCAAATTCCTCTCATAGTTCACAAAAGCTGAAAAGAAGGAAGATGAAACAGTGTGTCTGCTAGGAACCACCCCGGCAAAACACAGGTTTTTGATATGTCGACGTTTATGTTAGCCTCCTTAGCAGGTTTTAGCCCAATCCGTCTCTACAGAGAGATCAGGCTTTATCCTAGAAATAAACCAGTGTGAGTGACTGATAGCTAGCTCAGGCAATTTAATCTATTAGCGCCGAAGCTTCGAGTTAGCAAACACTTACTGGAAATGGTACTTAGAGATGTCCTTTGTGCTGGAAATACAAATAAAACAGTGATTGAAGACAGAAACCTATTAAGAACAGAGACTTTTGGCTTTCATATACAAAATGAAATGCAAAAAAAGTCAGTTCCACTTCAGTTGCACAAACATTTTAATTCTACACCATCAGAAAGCAAACCAGCTACACCATCAATGAAACAAAAAAATTTGTATTTCATGTTCTGCTCTAACAAAAAATAAGTTTATTCAAGTTTATTTTAAACTAAAAATAAGAGAATATACTTTTAATCTACTTTTTATATACTCATCAGAATATATACTTAAAATTATACTTAAGTATAATTGGCTTATGCTGCCAAGTACACAGAAAAGTCTATTTGGCCTATATTTGTACTTAATATTTTGATGCAGATATACTTTAAAAAATGCATGAAGTATCCTTGATAATTAAAGTGCAAAAATAAAATATAAACAGTAAAATATAAGTCTGATGTTAAGTTCACTTAAGTATGCTTGCAGTATAAAAACTCTTAAAAACTAGTAGTTGACAGAGTATAGGCCTACTTCATAGTGTACTTTCATAAACTAAAAAGTGCCCTAGTAATATATAGCTAGTAAACTAAGGCCATGTCCACACGTACACGGGTATTTTTATTAACAGAGTTTTTCCTTCTTCCGTTTTTAAAAAAATCTCCGTCCACATGAAAACGCAAACGCATGCTATGAAGCACTGTCATGAGCATGCCAAACCAGCAGGTGACGATATAATCTCAACCATAAAGCCATGTTGGCCAATCAGAAGCATGAAAAAGTTTCCAGTATGCGGAGATAGCGGTGCATACTCTGACATCACAAGCCAAAAAATTTTCGGTTTCAGTGACCTGGTGCTGCGTTTGCGTGTGGACGAACGGCCAAACCGCGTAGAAAAAGCTGCGGTTTTAAAGTAACCGCCTTCGTGTGGACAGGGCCTAAAGTTCTCAATAAAGTTGCCATACAAAATAAAAACTTTAGATGGAAACTAGTTGTGTACTCAGAATTTACTTTTACGTATAAAGTACACTTAAAAAGTATACTATCAAAAGAAATTTTGAAATAGTGTACATATATAATACCACAAGCATACTACTATACAAGTATACTATAGGTGCGTCCCAAATCGCATACTTATGCACAATTCTATGATGTTATTTATTATAAATAGTGCGAGTAGTGCGTTCACACTGAAAATTTCAAAAAGAAAAAGAGCACTTTAAATACCCGGATGATGCACTTAAATAATCAAAAAACGAAGTGAGGAATGGTGGATACTTCATGCACTCAACTGTCGCAGCTTAAATTGCATAGCGAAGTGGGAGCGTTTATCAGTAAATAGAGTATGAGTGCATAGTGTATAGTGCGTAATTTGGGACGCAGCTTATGACTAAATTAATACTACTATATTAGTATGTACTATACTACTATAGTACATTGATATTAGTATACCTGCTACATAATAAAATGAACTTGAAGTATGCTTTTTATTTTTAATTAATTGATTAGCTGTGCTTTCTTGATTGTTTTTCTTCAGTAATTTTGTTAGCAAGTAGCACGTGGTTTATTTGACTTCTGTGAACCACTGTGATCCAGACCTGAATTGACTCCTAATCAACAAATATCCTGCTGAAAATTGGTTCACAACACCTCACATCCAGATATATATCCAGCTATGATGTTTTCCCCATCATTGGATCATCGTTTGTTGAATTACTGCTGCTATGAACAATAGAAAACATACACACCTTGGATTGCGGGTGGTTTCCGAATAAGACGCGGGTTTTTGCGCTTCCTGATGTTTTTACATCCACCGCACTAACCACCTCCACCTCTTCCCCTGCCATTTCCTTCAGCAATATTGCGCTCTGTTTTCTGAGTAACCATGTATGATTTGGATCTTGACTGGCAAGCTTCAATGGGAGTATTGTCTTGAAGGGGGAATAAAAGAAAATAGACTTATCAGCATATTTTCCTGCAACAGAGCACAAAGTCTATCAAGTCAAACAGTAACAGCAGCCCACATTCCCCAGTTACGCTGTTGGAAAAACAAGTCTACGGTATCTTTCCGGACCACTGGAAGGTGGGAAAACTGAACCGTGGTTAATCAGATGAGGGCAGGCGCTCAGAATCAAAATATTTTGGGGTGAAATCTAATGAAGATCAGCAAGCGCTGCTTATTTTTGGTTTCACAATGAGGCGTCTTGTGGAAATAGAGGACAAAATGTCTTGGTGTGAAGTGGAGAGTGAAAGTATAAATGAGATTCAAAGCAAAGGGAAGAGAAAATGTGACAGGATTGGTAAATTGGTGAAAAACATCAGTAAGATTTGTGGTGCTATGCTGAGACTGCTATGCAGAATTGCCTCAGCGCACATCTTCTTGTGTTTTTCAGTGCACTTACACACAAGCGTTTGGCCAGGCTCATCACACTAAGTGCTTTGGCAAAGTGACACGCCGCTGTCACCCTGCAGGAAATGTAAGTGTGTGTGTGTGTGTGTGTGTGTGTAATGGAGACTGACTCACCAGTCGGGGAAGGAAACACACGCCTCTCATCTTTGACCTTGAGATTGTGAACAAGTCTGAGACTTACATACACACACTTTTAAAGGCGGCAGAAAACCATGGGGAAGTCACCTTCTTTTAGTTCCTGCTAAGGGTTGCCGGGCGGCCCGCTGACAGCCTCCGTCTGAAGGAAGGTGTGAGGAATTGATTCCTGATGGGTCTTATCACTTTGGTTGAATTAGATTTGGAGATTAAACCATCAGTACGTGCAGCGTTCTATGTTTACACTCTTCGTTCTTTACATTTTCTCTGAGAGTTTTTCTTTCTTTTAAATACCCGTCTGTGGAATGATAACCTGAAACATAACCATATTCATGTTGCTTAATATTATGTATGTATTCACCTATGATCTAGAGGGTACAGTATGTACAGTATTATGTATTAAATGTATTAGTTTCACTCATGAATATTAATTAGATGATAAATGGGCACTGCCATTAATGCCATTAATTATGAATTTATCAGTCTTTTGCATGCCAAAGTCAATTTCTGCATAGAAATATTATGCCAAATAGAAGCAGAAAATCGTGCTATACGCACTTTCATGAGATCGGGTTAGCCTACAACAATTAATTTGTTGGTTATTTTACAAATGGGAATACAACGAATTCATGACACTGTTTATATTCAAGCTACCCGTAAAATGTATAGTGAAAAGTACTTTAAAAGCGTCTGGAATGCAATAAAGTAATTTTAAAGCTGTTTAAAGTACTTGCTGCATGGATAAAAAAATTAACTTATCATACAAAATTGCGTTGCAGCAAATCCTTTAAATTTTAAGGTATTCAGAACAGAGCAACATAAAAATCAGAAAAAGCAGCTATACAATTATAGGACAAAGTTTTACATATATGCC
>NW_015540968.1:41971-46690 GCF_001515605.1 Sinocyclocheilus anshuiensis
CATAGTGTATAGGCTATTATCAATTCCCTGTCTGCCGCTGGCCTTTACTTAAAAAAAAAAAAAAAACGTACATTTAACGAACAGAAAATACTTTTTAGAAATGTTTTTCTAAATTTACTTTATAAAAAAACCAAACGAAATATAATCACTTTTCCATTACATACAAAACTGACCTATTTTAATAGCTGAAACAGTAGTATTAGCTTTTTGGGGGAAAAGGGGAAAAAAGACTGGCTAGGGCCTATTTGAGGCCCGTGCAGGGCTTTAATCCACTTCATCCAACGCTGTTTTGTTCTCATCTGTGAGCATGCTCTTGATATATGTATTTTACCATTTTGTTGAGTTTAAAACGTGTGACACATTCGTTCTGCTCTCACTGATCTGATATTGCTCTCACTGATATTTTTTCACACTTTTCTCATTCTATATTTCTGACGTTCCAAAAGCGTCTCCTACTGGTAGAGAATGAATGTTCATTTTCAATAATCCAGTCAGTAGTTTTTGTTCAGATCAATGCGAAAATCCACCCACATAACCCCTGGTTTAAACGCTCAATTGTGAGGTTTATTATTTTATAATTAATTTTGTGTTTGTGAAAACCTGTATCTCAGCTGTAAATCAGTTGCTATTTCGTGTTCTACAACATGAAAGAAAGCCATTATAACATGTACATGAAAAATGTAGAAACATTTGGCACAACTATGGGGCACGATTGTGCAGCAGCAAGCATCACAACAAAAAAGGAACCTCAAGGTTGATCTAGGAAAATGTGTGCAAATGCATAGGGCCCCATTCCTATATTTTGCCTGGGGCCCCCAATTCCCTAAATCTGCCCCTGTGCATAGTAGGATTACATTTGTTCATTTAGTCATTAATGCGAAAAAAACGTTGACAGAGTGATCAGGACCCTGATGTGAAGCGGAGAGTCCCTGTACCACCCTAGTATATTTTGCAACAATGAATTGCTGACTGTACATTATCTCACTTATTAAATGCTTATTTTTCAGTACGTAAAATAAATAAATAAATGGCAAATTAAATAAAAGCCCATTTCTTCCTTGAGAGTAAAAAAATGTATTGTGGCTTTATAGCATAATTGGTAATTGTGGCTTCATTTCAGATTATTTTAACTTTAATTTAGACTTTATGTTTCACAGTGTGCCTTTACTTCTTACAATTGTGATTTTATTATTTTACACTTTCTTTAAATTTTTTTTTTTTTACTCTGAGGCAGAAACGCCTTTCAGAAATGAAGTATTTCAGAGATCTGTATAATAAAGCTTTTTGGTTGCTACTTTCCTGGTATTCACCCATTTTTGAACATATAATTAAAAAGTGAAAGTGACGTGAAAGTGACGTGAAATGTGGCCAAGTATGGTGACCCATACTAGGAATTAGTGCTCTGCATTTAACCCATCCAGAGTGCACACAGCAGTGAACACACACACACCGTGAACACACACCCGGAGCAGTGGGCAGCCATTTAAGCTGCGGCACCCAGGGAGCAGTTGGGGGTTCCGGTGCCTTGCATTGAAGGTGGGAGAGAGCGCTGTACATTCACTCCCCCACCTACAATCCCTGCCGGTACGAGACTCGAACCCGCAACCTTTGGGTTACGAGTCCGACTCTCTAACCATTAGGCCACGACTTCCCTCAAATTATTATTATCATTATTATTATTTTTATTTTGGTCTATAAATTGAAAGTTAATAACTGTTAATAATCCAACATTCAATAACTGTCAAGTCAATAACCCAATATTCTTCAGAATATCATCTTTTGTGTTCCATGGAAGAAATAAAGTCATATAGGGTGAGAAATTTTTGGGGCGAACTATGCCTTTAGATTGTACACAATGAATGAAATAATCCAAAGTACTGTATTCTATTTTATAACAAGACTGATGGTGTGGGCTACTGTGCCACATTTGTATTCTTCCTCCCCCTCTTGTGACTCATGTTTCTTCTCAGGCATTACTGGAACATAAATATGCACACAGACAGCCCAGAGAAGGTGTGGGTGTGCTGCCAGACCTGGACGGAGGACAGGTTAGAACATCTCTTTAAAAAACGCCTGAATCTGAGGCGAGACCTTGAGTAGAACATGAGGCAGCTCAGAATGGGTGTGTTGTTTCCTCTCCAACTTTATTCACTAACTCATATTCATTGACACACAGCTGAATAAGAGGGTTGTCCTCATTTAAAGAAACTCACTGGAATTAAAGAAATAGTCCACCCAAAAATTACAACTCTGTCATCATTTACTGAACCTCATGTTTCTCCAAACCTGTATGACGTTCTACCTTCATTGAAAACACAAAGGAATATATTTTAAGAAATGGCTCTGTGTGCATACAGTGAAAGTCAATGGACAGAAACAGTTCAAACATTCTTCAAAGTATCTTATGATGTGTTCCACAGAAGAAACAAAGTCATACAGGTTAGTATTCCTCCATGTACAGACTCTGCACAAGCTGCGTGAGGTGCTGTCCATAAGCAGATGTTGACATGAGGTGCTTTTTCAGTTCCTCTTAGCTCTTATGTTTATGAATCACGACGTGGCAGCCTTGAGCGAGGACTTGAGAACTTTCTACAGCACAAAAAGAATATGTCAACTCTAGACTGCTTGGATGCTCTGTTTGGACAGAGATATGAAAGCCTGGAGGTGTTGCGAGGTGAAGGCTGTCCTGAAATATCCCCTGATCTGAAAAGTCTCGGTTGAAACCACAAATCCATATTCTGTTCTTGGTTGTGCTGTAAATATAGAAAAGGGATCATCTTTATCGAGAGGTGATTGTATTCGCAGTATATTTGTATCAATGATTCTCAACTGGTAGGTCGTGACCTGTCTGTTCTAGATAAATATATATTAATAAATGCAATTTATGAATAAAAAAAAAAAAAAAACAGGTTTATCAACTTTTAAAAAGGTAGGACACAACTCTTCCCGTTTTTTCTTTGTTCAACCCAGGAGTGTAAATTAATCTGTCATGTTAATATTATTCTGTTTTTTCATGAAAGTATTAATCAATATCAGTGTCTGATTTTAACAATTTTATTTGCTTTTGTTTGATAAAAACGTTGGTACTGTGTTGGGTCACCACTTGATGTTTAATGAACCCTTTTCACAGACTGATGACGTGTTTCAAAAGTTATTGGAGACATCATCGCATTGTATAGTTGTCAGACTCTGTTCCGTGTTTTGTGTGTGTTTTGCTCCCCATGTGTTTCCATGCCCTTATTTGGTTTTCCTGGTTCCCTTGAAGTCATTAAAATCTCCTTATTGATGTACTCCTCGTCTCCTCGCTCCAATACAGTAGCAATGTGACAATAGTTCTCTATATGCTTTTTATTTACTTAATGTTCATTAATGATACTATACTTTTGGCGCTTTTCCACTGCGTGGTACGACTCGGCTTGGCACGGCTCAGTACGGCACGGCATGGCTCAGCTCGGTTTGCGTTTCCACTGCAGTTTAGTGCCGCTTTAGAGTGGGTGGGATTATTCACGTCATTATAGTTGTGCCGCCTCTACTGCCGCAACACCTAAAAAAACTCTTTCATTCCGTGTCGTCCCATCAAGCTCTCGCTGGATCCGCTCCTCTGCTATCAACAGAGGAATGTCTGTACTTCCTCAACAGCCACTTTTCGGTTGTTAAAAAAGGGGCGCTCGTCCTTCAGTAAGAACTAAAATCGCCATGATCTTTTCTTCCCGCTTTCCCTCTGAATACCACAAGGTCCCCTCCCCCTCTCTTTCCTTCCTCTGCAGGGAGCTGCTTCGGGAAGCGTGCGCGAGAGAGAAAGCTCTTTCACCTACATTCAGCTAAGCCTGCTTAATGTGGCTGTGCAGCATGGGGCGGTGCAGGGCCGTGATCACTGTGATGTTTGAGTGCTTCCTAAAACGCTTACCGCTAGTCCATCTGTGCGGGCTGCTTATTCAAAACACGTACACATGCATGCCTGTTCAGTTGAGCCCTGCCTCAAAATAACCGAAACGGTTTGAAACATTGTAGTTGCCATTGCTTTGCCCATGACAGTCTGATTATTGTCTTATGTGTTAACTCTCAAGCTGTTTATACTTTGATGTTTGATTCATAACATTCTCAAATGTTTTAATAATGTAGTAGCAGCCCTTCCGAATGTTATACATTAGCCAGTCTCCTAATTTATGGAGCAAAATAAACCGTTGCCATGGAAACCATAACCATTTTTTGTTACATGAGAGATGAGTCTATGCAGTGGCCAGTTCTCTCCATTAACACGTCTCACATATCACGATACAGCCACTAACAGGACAGCACCAACACGTAACATCATTACAAAACACTTTGTTTTGTTTGTTTGCTTCTGTGATTCCGTCATTTATTACAAATTTATTCCATCTGTTTTTACACAGTGTTGGGGATTAAATAACAAAATATAGTGAATCTACTAAAAAAAACGATTCAATGATTTATGTCAGGCTTTGTGAAGAATTTATATCTTAATGAGTTATAAAAATATAAAATAAATATAAATATACATCAAATATAAATGTTGCTTTTCATCTAGTTTTTAGTTGTATTTAGCATAAATATATATCTGCTATAATGCCGTCACTCAAAATTTAGATTTTTACAAATAATTGTAAAACAATAATAATAATAATAAGTTCAGTGTTATTTAATATCACTGAGATAATATATATATATATATATATATATATATATTCCATTTTATTT
>NW_015540968.1:47402-72357 GCF_001515605.1 Sinocyclocheilus anshuiensis
CTGTTTTTACACAGTGTTGGTGATTAAATAACAAAATATAGTGAATCTACTAAAAAAAACGATTCAATGATTTATGTCAGGCTTTGTGAAGAATTTATATCTTAATGAGTTATAAAAATATAAAATAAATATAAATATACATCAAATATAAATGTTGCTTTTCATCTAGTTTTTAGTTGTATTTAGCATAAATATATATCTGCTATAATGCCGTCACTCAAAATTTAGATTTTTACAAATAATTGTAAAACAATAATAATAATAATAAGTTCAGTGTTATTTAATATCACTGAGATAATATATATATATATATATATATATATATATTCCATTTTATTTTAAATTAATTTATTTATATTATTATTTTTTCAAATATATTTATAGTGTGCATTAATTTTATTTTCGGTTTTAGTTTTAGCATTTTAGCACATATATTCAAATAAACATTATAAATGTTCCCTTGGCAACTAGCTGAAATAAAAATTGCATAAAATAAAACAAGTAAAGTAACAAGTTTTCAGTTAAAGTTTATTTTATTTCAAGTATTTTTTTTTTCTAAATCTAGTTTTAGTTTACTAAAATAACCCTGATAAGAATATTTTGTTTGATTGCTTGATTTCTGCAGCATCATGCTGTGTAGCCCCTCCCACTGTCAAATCTTATTGGACCAAAATCCTGCTTCACATGACTTGTCACATCGTGACAGTGTTTGTTCATAGATTCAAAAGAATTGTGTAATTAAATAACACTATGGCCATTTACTTTTATCAACATCTATATTACATACAGCACCTTGAAATCTAAAGCCATTATTTTGAAATTGTGATATTGGCATATTGACATTAGTTGCATTCACATACACCAAAAAACACAGAGCCAGTATTCCCGAGAGGGGTTTCCCCAGTTAATGCAATTTAAATACTGCAAGCATCAGGCAACCATTGACTGCAGATTTCATCATCAACCTTGAGTATGTCCACGAGCACCAGAATAACCTGTGAAAAATAGACTTCATGAGTGATTACGGCAAAGCATGTTATTTCTGGCCATCTGTGTGGAGGAACTGGCATGGAGACCGTGGCTCCACAGCCCTTACAGAGGCGGTAAAGCAGGTCATTATGGAATCACAGAGCGGGTGATGGATGGAGAGATTAGGGCACTGGCTGTGTCCCTACACGCTAACAAGGATGGTGTGAGTCAGCATTTATTTCCCCTCGGGGGCCCATTCCATTGTCTAGACCCAAATAGCCGCAAACCAACTGGCAGCTAGACGTGTCCGCCGAGACCGCTGCACATGTCACAGTGGTTCTGCTGTATTGTGATTCAAAGTAATTTCCAACAAAACACATCGGAGACTCTCACCTCTGTAATTTCCTGAGCTACATCAATATTAGGTCATTTAAATGTCTTCATAATGAGGCATACTGTGATTCTAAACTCTTGATTTGTTTTCCTGGGAAGGTGTTGGTGAATTCTCACCTTTCTCTCTCTTGAATTCATATGTATATATATATACTTCTTGCCAATTAATGCTGATGGTCAGTGACATGTGGAAGCACAAACCATATCCAGAGCCTGTAAATAGCTTGTTTGCTCCTTTATTATTTGCAAACTGTTATTATGTCAGGAGAAAGGCTACAATTTCTCCAAAGGTATTATCTTGTGAGACAAACACATCTGGTACAAATGAAAACATTCAGACAAAGACTGTGCCTTTAAGTAGGATTTTACTCCTTCTCCGTTGAGCTAGAACAGCTGCAGTGACAAAGTTGTGGCATATGTCCAAACCACACTCCGCTTTTTCCTGGCAGACATTTTTTTTCCGTACACCTGCAGAATCTCTCTCTCCCTCCACTGCCTGTTACGCTCCATGTCTCAGAGTAAGATCAGATTTTCTTCACTTCATATCGCAGATTTAAGAATTTTATATACTATTATTGTTTTGCTGGCAATTAATTACCCATCTAGTTATGGAAAAAAAAATCATGGTTAGAATTAAATTAGTACTAAATGTGTTTTTTTTTTTTTTTTAAACACTAGTTGGAACTATTTCATTAATTTCACATTGAAAAAACAAACAAACAAACAAAACTAAAAAGAATGGCATTTATCTCTGTGTGATCTACAGAACTGAGGTTTTATCAACAGGAGTGTATTAAAATACTCATGAAATAGCTGCAAATCCGATGGCAAAGTCATAAATTAGACATACGAATCATTCATGAATACTGTATGCATATGAAATACTACCTGGGAGAAAACTGAATATAGATCAAGAGAGAAAGTGTAGCCTGAGAAAAGGCACATGTCTCAGAATACAGAAAGAGACACAACTAAGCTCAGGTGAAGAAAAGAGGAGCAGAAACAAAATAAAGACATGAAAATAAGTTACAGCCCTCTTCTATCCTTTCCTTGAAGCATGTGACTAAGCAAAACCTGAGATGTTTGAACAACTACCGCACCACAGATGTGACATTAGACTAACCTCCAATGTATAAATATCTCAAAAGACTTTGAAACAGAAATTAATACCTTTATTTATTTATTTATTTTACCTTACATTTTAAATAGCTGCAATGATGTGAGGACCACATATATATACAATATTATGTATTTTCTGTTTTCTGTGCAGCGGAGCCAAACCGGAAATGGGAGGGGCTTTATCCAGAAGTTCGTATAATTACTTGAGAAAACTGAAAAAAAATAAAAAATTCTTTGGAGTTATCACTGAACAAACATGCCATGTATAACTGATAAAATACTATTTTTCATAATGATTATATAATTTATTTAAATATTTTCTAACTGTCGGAGCCGACAGCCTCGTGTAGACATTAGGGATGGTAATTAAGATGAAATTTTAATTTAATTTAAGACTACGTCTGCAAATTTACAATGCTCAAAGTTCAACGCAAAGGGAGATATTATCTTTTAAAGAAATCGCTGTTTAAGGACTACAAAAAAAGGCTGGTAGGGACTACAACGAGCTTCTTCCCGGGTCGGTGACATCACTAACCCTGATGTTTGCATAAACCCTGCCCCCAGGAACACGCAACAAAGGGGGCGAGGCCATGTTGGGCTGCTTTAGAGAAGAGGAAGAGTTGTTTTAGTAGAGTGTTGTTGCCATGCCATCGAAACGCTGTTATTTACACCCGATTGCAGGTCTTCTTTGTTCGGCCTTCATAGGGATGCTGGACTTAGGGAACAGTAGCGACGTTTCCATCCACCTATTTTTATGCGCATTTTGGTTTATTGCATAAAAAAACGCTGGATGGAAACGCCAAGATGCGCATAAATTCTAAAAATGCGCATAAAAAACGTATGCGCACAACTGAGTAGGATAAACTTTTTATCCGATAAGAAAAAATGTGCATAAACTATGACGGAAACACAATTACAGAATAAATTCCACCATGCACATTGGATTAGTCATGTGACGCTATGAGATGGGATAACTTGACTAACCAGCGGACCGATCTCATTCACAGCATCTATATGTTGTTTTGGTCATTCTGAAATGCCTGAGGAAAGTCTGTCATCAAAGTATTTCGGTATAATTACTGTCTTACATGACTGTGTTCCCAAACAGCAGGCATCCACCTCTAAAAGCAATGACAGCGTTAATTGAGTTACGTCTGCTCTCTCTGAAGCACAAGTAATTTATTACATATTAAAATTATTATATTCAGTGGCTTCTCCTAGTTTTCTTAGAGATATTTAGTGCCAGTTTATCAGGAAGTGACGATTTTGTTCTCTTTGACTCGTTGGATGGAAACGGTGCTTTATTCGCAAATGTTTTATGCGATATTCCAGTTTTGCGCATACGTTAAATTCGTATCTTTGGATGGAAACATAGCTAATGGTTAAAATTTATTTTTAACTCGGTTCCTGAAAATTATACTACCAATATAGCTATGTTCTGCACATTTTACAGAGGACAGCTTCCTCAATCTACACGAGTTCAATGCCAGACTCGCACAAATGCTTTTCCTGAGAGATGGAGCAGATCCCACTTTAACAGCAGAAGCTGTTGTTTATAGGCCACAACCTGTAAGTATGTTTTATTCTTTGTTGATGTGTTTTTCCATTAATAGTTTCTATCATTCTTTTTATGTTGTAGCAAGGATGTAAACGAATGGCAACACTGTTTGGCTCCGCTAGCCAGTTAGCTAAATGCTAATTCATACTTACAAATGCCTACAAACACCTACAAACGTATTTTTAATTCCACCAGTGAACATCGAATGTTGGTGTTTGTTGGCGTTTAAGTGATCAGTGTACATTATTCTTTGAATAAAGCTTTTATGTAGTGTTTACCCACATGCTCGTGTATACAGGCACGCTAAATATGGTTCTGTGTTTGATTTGGCCACTGTATTAAAGCCATAGTTAGTTTTCGTAATGGGCTCATAGTTGCGGCGACAGATATTTGGGTACACTCGTTCTATAAAGTCAAAATAAGATCGTATCTAAAAACTACAAACCAAAAACATACTATTCTGAAACATCTTGTAAGAGTCGTGCTTGCACAGTTCTGCTTGATACTCTTCACAGATATTCTCTGGGTCTGATTCAGGCTCAAACTGATAAGGCAATACTGATGCCATTGTTTACCATACAACGGAGCACATGCAACCACCCGTAATATAAGGAGGTGTTACATTTCCAGACAACGTGCACTAGGCGGTTAGCGAATCACAACACACTGGGCCAGCTAACCAATCTGAGCCCATTGTGTATTTCTGAGGGAGGGACTTCATAGAACCAGGAACTCGACAAACCGTTTTGATGAGCGGTTGTGGTTGTGCTGCGGGAGACCCAAGTTCGAATCCCAGCTCGGGGACCTTTTGTGATTGAAAAGTTCTAATTAAAACAGTAATAATAAATGTTAATAAAAGTAAAATAAGAGGAATATATACAGTAGTCAACATTTTAAATGGATCAAAACCTTTCATCAAAGTTGTCCTAAAACCTAAAACCAAAATGCGTTCTTGTCTTAGGACAACTTTGATTAACTTTTCTGATCCACTTCAAATGTTGACTACTGTATAACTCTGTGTACTAAGTAATGTCAGGACAACCACAACCTCAAATTAGAGGAGGCTGACTCTATAAATAGCTGATTAGAGAACATGGAGATTGAAACAAATAAAAAATAAAAACATTTTACCGTGCATACAAATGCTAATCTGAACAAGTGATAAAGAGTATACCTGCATAAATGCAGTCTCCGAGAGAGAATGAAACCGAGAAATATGTAGCCTATCATACATAGACAATAGACATATCAAGTAGTAGAAAATGTAAATGTATCTTAGTTGATTATTAGGCTAGAGCTGGTTTGGTTTTTGAGAGACGTGCAGAGACGGAACGCGGCTGTTTGATTTGCGGTCGTTCTAAATACATATAGAACATGTGTATGATGTAGTATTTTAGTTGATTTACTCTTGCCCATCTCTGATTTCTGAGAGACACATGGAGAGGCAACAGCAAAACGGCTATTTGATTTGCTCTCAGTTCATTCGTGTTTACACTTATTCACTTCACACACTCATCATGCATTATTTTAGAGGTTATGTATAATATCATGCTTTCCCCTGAATCACCTGTTATACAACAAACACAAGGAGTGACTTATCAGCCTCAGCCGAATATTATTCGGCATAATTATTCGTTATTTGTTTTGAAGCCATTATCCGTGACTTTCTGAATAAAGTATTCGGCTTCGGGCATACCCCAATTTTCTGTTTTCACTGGCTGTTGTCATATTGCCCCACTCCAGAATGAAATGTCTGGTGCTCTATTGCATGTGAACATAACATACCACCTACACTACAACTTACCAGTAGTGTTACCATGCCATTTTTATTTGCTTCTACAAGTCTTTTATCGTGACTAGCAATTCACGGGACTCATGCCGAAGTGCCTGCATCTGTACCAGGTGAGCTACCCAGCAAGTTTACTTTTTCCTTTTGTCAGAAAAGGCATTCATATGGAGCTGGTTATGTGACGCAAACATAAAAGTGCATTAGTTTACAAATCATGCACTATGGTAAAAAATGTTTTGATGTCATATTGTGCAAGGAACCATGTGAAAATAAGTTTTTATTCATTGATAATCTGCCCATGTAATCATAATTTCTGTGAAAAGCAATACAAGTTGTTGGTGTTTTACTGCATCTAGTATTGATTTCAGCAGGAAACTGCAGTGAATTGCATGTATAGACACGTTTTCTGCAAAAGGAAAAAAAAAAGGTATAGGTACAGGCACATTTTCCAATGAGCTGTGGAGTGACTTTCATAGATTTCTTTGAATTGCAATACAGTACATTCCTCTTCCTGTCATTCCAATTCAACTTCCTGTGGGGTGTGAAAATTTTAATTCTGATTCCAACTTATGAACTGAAAGGGAGCCAATTCTTACATTCTGAATTTTAGCACTGATGTATGGAGATGTACTATAAGAAAACTCACTGTTGACATTTTGGCTTGATTCCTGCATTTTATGCAACACTAAAGTTTAAGCCCCTGGCGATGGATATTACTTGGCAGAGACAGACCACAGAATGATTATGCCCAACACAGCACGAAGAGACAGAGCTCACAAATACACAAGATAGCAACTGTTACTAAGGGGGAGGAGGGATAAACAGCAAACAACAGAGCAAGACAGAGAGTAAAGGAAGAGAAAAAGCACAACAGAGAGAGAGAGAGAGAGAGAGGAGTGGAGAAAGAATGAGCTCTTTGTGCTCAGCGAGGGTGAATAATGAACTGTGACTATGTGGAGGTTATCTGAGGGCACTCTGTCTCTATAGGCTGGGACCTTGGCTTGCCAGTATTGTGCAAGCAGCATGACCGTCCACTGGATGCTTACATAAATAAGTCAGTTAGTTCTGTAAGTTCCCTCTTGCTTTCTGAGTGCTGCTGATAGGCTTTTTGTGTGAAATGGCACAGGAAATGACTCCATACGAAGCGCTTGTAATTCAGGTCACCGTGAGACGTGTGCTTTTTAGACAAGATTTTTCTATGAGCCGTTAAAGTGAGAGGCAGATGCAGGGAGGAAGAGGTGTTTTGTTTGTTTTGGCTTCATATTAGAGGAATGAACGAGAACTGTGGTATTTTCAATCCAAGACTGTTTATTTCTCTTCGTGTTAAAAGGCATGTTCCAGATTCAACACAAGCTAAGCTCAGTCGGCAGTGACAAAAATTCTGGAACTGACAATATATCATAAATTGCCATCTCACTTTAATATACTTGAAAATTATTAGTGCACTTGTGTGATTACAACTCAATAATCAATAGATTTTAACTACCTTGCCATTAAAGTATAACACTGTACACCCAAAAACGTCTGTAAAAATCTAATTGAAACAGCCTTACAGCTCAAATAATAAACAAGTTTCAACAGAAGAGGTTTTACAAAATCATAAGCTTCAAATTTTTGCATTTAAACCCTCCGAAAATGGGACCCATTGTGAGTACCTCACCGCAACCTTGATTTTCACCTTTTTTAAAAGATAACAAGGTAAAAGTTGGAATTATTTTTTTGTGCTAAACAGCATTATTCCACAAATTCTGTAAATTGAGTTTAACTTGTATTGAATCCGGAATATTCCTTTAATCTCCATTTTTTCTTTGAACATTCAATTTTTGAGCATGTTCCGCCTGTGTCGGTCTTTAACATGGTGGAGTGAAGGAAATGTGACTCCATTAAAAAGAAGATTGGATTGGGATTTTCTCCAAGCACTTGTCAAAATGCATACTGCAGCAAATACTATGTTGCCAGGGAGTTTGCCCTTTAGCTCAGCAGTGCTAGAGGACAGGGCCAAAACAGGGGGAAAACCCAAGACAGATTCAGTTTATTTGACCTCATTTGATACTTACTCATTTGGTACTCTGAGGACCCTTAATGACCACTCAGAGGAAGCAGTTAGATTAATGGGGTTAGTTATTGAAAAAAACATTCTTCATTTAATCAGTGGGACAGTAAAATCAATTCATTTGGTGATATGACATATATTTTTGGGTGAAAAATCAGTATACAATATCAAAAAAATATATATTTCTCATTTATATTAATTACAGTGTTTAGTAAATGATTTGATGAAAGTTGTCATTAACACTCAAGTCCGTCTTTCAGTTGTGAAATTTAATTAGCATAGAAGCTTATAAAATATTGCATTTTTGTACAAATATTAATGAGAAGACCAAGACCAACAGATGGCAGCAGCAAAAACATCATTCACGTGTAAGTATCCAGTGTCTATCCAGTTGCTATGTGTACCAAATGACTTTTTCTCAATTGAAATTCAATTATTGAGACTACTGAGAGCTCTAGTCTCATTTCATCAGTGCACTGAGGCAGTTTATTTGTTGTCTAAGGTATTGATTTACGGTAGTATCAGTATAGTTACCAGAGTCTGCAACTGTACCTAAACCAAAATACTGAGATCAAGGACACTACCAATTGGCAATTCTGCTTTGATTACAGTAGCCTTAATAAATAGTAAGACTAGGTATATCAACTACTTCTATATCAGATCTTAGGTTAAGAATATGAAGAAATGGCTTTTACCATTCTTCAGACCAACCCAAAAGTGAAACTCATGAAATTTCGAGAGATTATTTTAATCGCATTGATTTGTACCCGTGAGAGTGAGCGTCGCTGTGAAATAAGAGCAATTCAGACGTACGACACTGAGATGGATGAGAGGAGATATCGAACTGTCCACTGTCCACCACAGGAGCGAAAGAGAACTGAATTAGAACAGTGCTGAGCATGAATACTTCATGAGCTCATCATGTGGAAAAGAGAACAAAGGTTTGAAACACACACACACACACACACACAAACAAAACATTACTCACACTTTTAGCAGGGCAAAGGTTGATCATATTACCTGTAAGCAGATAATTGGCTTACACTGAAGAGTAAAGTGCTAGATGTTTGATTATGTGGTGGATGAGCATTAGAGGTGAGATGATTAACCTTTTAAAAGACAAATATTAATCTGTCCTTTCTTATTTTCAGGGCACAGATGGTAAAAATCGAAACAGCTGCTTTGATTACAGTAGCCTTAATGTCTAAACCACTGTATAACAGAACAGGTTTCACGCACCACCAGAATAAAACAAACACCCCCATTTATAGATACTTTTCAGGGATTTGTTCATGGTCTAAATACACTACATAATGTCTGAGAGAAGAAGAACAGGGCTGCTTTGAATTGAAACTGAAGCCCCGCTTCTCTAAAAAGCTACAAAAATGTGTCAGGTGTGGCTTTAAATTTCAGAACATCTTAAAGTAATTTGCTTGTTTCTATTTGCCATGAGTAAAGCAGACCACTCTGAATGAAAAACAGACAGACAGAGCAAACAAAAAAATGACACCTCTATCGATGCCAAGCAGATTTACTGTTTTTTTTTTTTAAGTCCTAAAGTAAAAGATTTGATTTTCTCATTGTATAATAATTGTACCTATTCTTACCTTCCCCATTTACGGCTTTATCCTAAAAGCTTTGCTCTGTACTTTGGGGCCGCACTCCAAAAATATCCTAGAACATACATTTTGTGGTGATGTGGAAGTGGGTTGATATTTAACTGTTGGAGGAGACCTGCAATTTAGAAGCCAAAATGGCCTGTCATCGACCTAAAAAATGTTCACGTTGACAAATGTCTTCCTTTTGTAGAACAAATATTGACTCTCAAAATGGCTGGGATAAACTGGCAGAGATTTCTCTTTTTGTGCCTTCTGTTAGTTAAAATGCTCAAATTAAAGATATACTTTAAAGTCAATAAATCAATAGCAGACAACCTGAGGAATAGCCTAATATTTTAACATCTTCAGTTAAAACACTAGTTAAAAAAAAAAAACTACTAGCAGATACATCATAATATAATATGATATGATATAATATTTGATAAAATTATAATATAAAAATGTAAGTTTATTTTTTTAACTTACAACAAGCATGTTACTGTAAAAGTACATTTTCTTGTTGAATTTATTATTATATTTCACCATACATTATTTGGTATTTCATGCTTTCAAAAAAAACATAACAGGATTTTTTTCCGTAAAAATGACATATATTGTCTTATTATATTCTAATTCAATTTTTTTATTTAATAATAATAATTTTACATTCATTTTAAGTACCCTCTAAACATTTTTATAGTGTAGTGCTAAAGTATAACGATACATATATTCCAAAATATTATACATAACTTTGAAATACTACAAGATAAAATAAACATTGTCTCTCTCTACACGTATCTGAGGCAGAGATCAGAAGTGTCCTTGGCATGGAGGTCACTGCAGCTTTAAGCTAACTGGATGCTGAGAGCAGAAAATTGATCGCAACAGCACGAGAGATCGATTTCTTTAACAAAACACTGAAAAACCCACAGAGAGAGAGAAACAGAGATGAGAAGAAAGGGGACACGTCTGTAATACTTATGTCATAGACCCTCAACATGCTACTATAGGAGAGAGTGGAATCATATGAGATACAGGATCTGAGATTGAGATTACAGTGTCGTGACTTCAAGGAATAGATCAACCAAGAATGGACCATGAATCTTGTAATGACTGAAAAAACGTCAACCCCATTGAAATCAATTTGATTTGGGAGCTACAGTGGATCCAAGACTGTCGATTTGGCCTGATGATGACAGAAATCATTTACAATCCCCCAAATTTGTTTCAGATGGCAAAATTGTGGCCAAAATCATCAAAGCACTATTTTCCTATCTGTGTGTCACCTCCTCTCTTCCAGTATACTGTTAGTGAGCAAAAGAAGAGCTGTATAATGAAAGCACTTAAATGAGAGTTCTAGATTTACTATAACTGTACACATTACTGGCAATGAATTTCAAATGGAGACAGATTGTGCTGATTTACCGCTCTGCAACTTGGAGTGGAGTCAGCATGAAATGTGGGCCTTCTCAGATTTCTGCTGAAATGACAACAGGAAGAGGCCCCTGTGAGCACAAACACACATCGTCTGGAGTCCACTAAAGTCTCAAGCACATCGGAGGTCTGCACAAGCCACTCTTACTCAATAGCATGAATTAAGTTGCACATTTACAATTTCCTTTTAAATGTATGCATTTTTCAGATACTTTCATCCAAACTGACTTGAAGTTCAAGTTAATGCATTGCCTGGGAATCAAACCCATGACCTTGGCATTGATAGTGCCATGCTCTACTGCTCGACAGGAAGGTGTATGCTAGATATTGTAATAATTTCATTTTATGGGAAATATGCCATCCCTGGCATCCCAATTGACCCTTCGCAAAGACCCGACCCCTTAGTTACTGTTACTGAACATCAGAAGGTATCTTGTTTCAACTGTGGAAAAATGTCAATAGACTATTTTTCAAGTTCAAGTCCACCGACGTTAATCTACTCTCCTGTCTGGTTTGTTTGTCGGACAAAATGGTAGATTCGAAATGATGATTGGTCAGATTGACTGTCAGTCAAACGACTGAGTCAATTGTGAACAGATTTTCAAGTGCTATGGGCAGCACACCAATAATGTTAGGGCACTAAATCCTGAATGCCTACTAGCCGCCAGCGGTACAGTGACCTGGTAACCTCCAGCGATAAACTGAGCTTCACATTTGATATAGTAGATGACTATTTTTCAAGTTCAAGTCCACCGACGTTAATCTACTCTCCTGTCTACTCTATAGTCAATTGTGAACAGATTTTCAAGTGCTATGGGCAGCACACCAATAATGTTAGGGCACTAAATCCTGAATGCCTACTAGCCGCCAGCGGTACAGTGACCTGGTAACCTCCAGCGATAAACTGAGCTTCACATTTGATATAGTAGATGTATTAAAGTGCATAAATCTTTAATAAAGTCCTTGATATTAATTTTTTTCACACATACAAACCAGTAAATAAGTGTATAGCAATGTGGGTTTGACTGCAACTTTGTTCCCTTAGATAGTTGATAAAGGTTGTATCAGAGATGCTATAGGTTACAGAATCAGATCTTTAAACGTTTTTTGGATGTTCTTAGACAGAATAGGCTGTAATGTGCAGTTATGCAGATCTTATAACCACACAGAACATAAAAAACGGAATAAGAATCCTTCTATTCAGCTATGGTAGATTAAATTTGCCAAAGAAAAAAAAAAAGGGAATGATCATATTTCTAGAGGCTGCCATTTGAAAAATAGACAGTGGCTCAGAGCAGCAAATCATGACAAACCTTCACCTTCAAACGATCAATGATCAGAACATACAGATGTGAAATATAAAGACACTTTCACCACTGTACAAAAACAAAATCCCAGCGATGAGTCCATTCAGACTCTTATTAAAGCACATTACAAATCTGGTTTTATTCAGATTTTAATATAGATAGCAATATAATTCTGTCTGTCTATCCAAATTTTTATAGCCATAGGCTAAACATACACAGTCATGGCCAAAAATATTGGCACCCTTGGTAAATATGATCAAAGAAGGCTGTGAAAATTAATCCGCATTGTTAATCCTTTTGATCTTTTATTCCAGTCCTCTGACCTGAACCCTATAGAAAATGAGTGGGGTAAACTAAAGAGAAGAAGCACCAACTGTGATTCTGGATGAAGGAAGGGTCTCTGATCTCTTGTCAGGTGTTCTCTAACCTCACCAGGCATTATAGGAGAAAATTTAGAGCTGTTAAACTGGCAAATGGAGGTTTCAAAAAGTATTGAATAAAAGGGTGCCGTTAATTGTGGCCAATGTGTATTATGCCGGGTTCAGACTACACAATATTTTTGTCGGTCACGATAGTCACTGTGTCAGATTACACAATTTTGACTCCTAAAATCTTGTCGTGTCGTGGACAAGAAACATGTCAGACTACACGTTGCTTCCCGACCATTCATCGTGTGCTGTCTTTAACGATGCGCGTGATGTCATCGAGAAGGCGGAACTAGCGACTGACTTCCGAAAACAAGAGTGTAAACATTGCTGAAGCACTTCCGCTATAGTTCGCCAGCATTTTTCTTTCTTTGTTCTGTTGTGGTAGTCCCTCGATGACACATCATACAGGCAGGAGTACAGTTGCCACAGCTCCACACTGTAAAAAAAATTCCGTAAAATGTACGGTAAAAAACCAGCAGCTGTGAGTTGCCGGAATTTTACCGTAAAAGATACGGTAGCAATGTTTTAGGTTTTACGGTTTTAACTTAAATTTACAGATAAATACCGTAATTTCATTAACTGATATAATGTTAATATACCAACCTATTAAAGTACTGATATCTGTTTTGTACCTTTGTAATGCACTGATAACCACCAAATGCAGGTGGTGATGAGAAAGTCACATGATGAACCAAAGCCCATCACAAGCAGCTTTTACCAATACATGTAATGTCCAATACAGTTTTTCACCGTATATAGTAGGGGAATTTACCATTAACCATTTAACAGGTTTTTACTGTAGCATTTTTACAGTCTTTTACCGTTAAATTCACGGTCATTTTTTACAGTGCACGAACCTTTCCTCCATCTCATAATTCCACCTAGCAGCACCATCATCTCTCTTTCACTTTGCCATGTTTGAAACCTGTGTATGAAAGAGCTTCTGTGAACTCGTCGGAAAAAAAATTAAACATGCTAGTCTTTCTGTCGTGATGTCGTGAAGCATCGCAGACGCGGAATCGGTTGTCGTCCACTATGACACACTACACGTGCTGAAACGATGGAATCTTGCGTCCCGACGCCCATTGTCGTTTACGAATCCCCATGACACCCTACGTCAAGCAAATTGTGGCAAAATCGGGCTAAAATCGTGTAGTCTGAACCGGGCATTAGAGAAAAACATTTATTTCATCATGATATTTCCCCCCATTTTAAATTCTTATTATCCAATGAAAGGTTAGATTTTTGTGAATTTTTTAAATAAAAGTTCAAAAGGATTAACAATACAGATTAATTTTCACAGCCTTCTTTGATCATATTTACCAAGGGTGCTGATATTTTTGGCCATGACTGTATATGAAATAGTACACAAAAATCTGTTATATTAGCAATTATTTGTACTTATTTTCAAATAACAATCCAAAGAGATGCTTTTAACTATATTTTGCTGGACTTTGGTAAGCTGCAACCCTCTCAAATGATTTGACCAAATATTTTGTTTTTCTTAAGGGAGAGTTCATCCAAACATGAAAAATCTGTCATCATTTACAGTCTCAGAAAAGGCTGTACCTTTTCAAAATATGCACCATTTAGGTACTAATATGCACCCTTTAGGGGTAAATAAGGTACAAAGGTGTACATGTTGGAAATGCAGTGCCCCAGTGACAACTTTTGTACCTTTTTGTCTGAGAGTGTACGCACCCTCTTGTTGTAGGACTTTCTTTCCTCTACGGAACACAAAAGAAGATATTTTATAATGTTGGTGACCAAACAGTTTTAGTTACCATTGACGTCCATCGTATGATTAATGGTATGATGGTATTAATGGTATGATGCCCCTTTAAGGATGTAATTTGCCAGTAAAATCCACTCCTGTGAGATCCTACAAAAAATGTTTAAGCTAAAAAAAAAGTGGACCAAAAAAAGGTTGAGAGCCCCTGCTGTATGTGATCATGTCATGAGGGTGGGAGTTGGCCTGAAAGAAAAGGAAAAGAATGAAGGCAGAGAAAGATAGAGACCTCCAGAATACTCACCGGCAGATTTGAAGTGTGTGCTCAGCAGGGCTATTTTTAGCATGACGAAATGGGCAAAAGTCACGCAGGAACACTGCAGACAACAGAAAAAAAATGATACGCTTTAATCTGCCATTACAATGTGGCTGATTGCCTTCTGAATGAAGATGACTCTATCTGTCCCTCCTTCTCTCTCATTTCTCTTTCTCCATTCTGTCTGTGATGCATAGAAAGACAATTGCGTTTAATGCTACATTTGTTGTGCCAGTGTTCCTGGCTTAACACTGCATTGCATATGCCTTGTGGAAGGCAATATATGAGTATGAAAAACAGATGCTACAACCTCTAGCAGCTGTGTGGACTGCATCAATATGAGATCACCATTGCATAAGCATCTAATGAGAAAATGGATCCCAGAATTATTTCTCTGAAATTGGATTGAGCCATTTCACTGTGTTAAAATTCATATTGTAACATAATAACTATGGAATTTATTTTATTGCTCTGCTCTTTGTAAAATCAAACACAACTCTTGTTTGTAAAAAAGAGACAAGACTGTAAAATTAACAGTAAAAATTCTACTTGTACATCTAGCATAGACAACACAAAGTCTAACTTCAACCATCTATCTAAAGTTAATAATGTGGTATTAAATGCTGGTGGAAGGCGCTCAACAGAATAAAATAGAAAGCGTGAGTAAGCATAAAAATTCAATAATTTTCCCCACTGCAAGACTGATCTGTGTCTGTTCATTGATTTATGAAACAAGTGTATGCAGGCCATTAAAAAACAGATATATCAATATTATTATTATTATTTTTATGATATACTTTTTTGTTAATTTGTTAAACCAACCTTTGTAAGATTTTCATACACAATAACAATAAATTCAATAAAATTATAATTATAGTAACTTTAATTAACCTCAACTCTCTCTCTCTCTCTCTCTCTCTCTCTCTCTATATATATATATATATATATATATATATATAAGAAAAATAACATATAAGAAAAAAGAAAGAAAGAAAGAAAGAAAGAAAGAAAGAACATCTGTCAACAATGGTAATAATGATCATAATTTTGGCTTCCATTCCTCTGTCTGTTGGTGTTGGTTGTTTATCGTGTCTTGGAACGTCTGAGAAGTGACATACTGTATTTGCTCGACTGTCGATGTTGGTCTGATAAACTGTGAATTGACCGTAAGAGCGTACGTTGAAATGCAGTGCAACCCAAGACCAGTGAAATATAGTGTATTGCCATAGTTGAACCAGAATCAATTTTGGATATTTGATTTTTCCATAATGTGACTCCATAATGTGAATCACACTCCTTCCTTGTTTTGTCCTTAGTCCACAAGTGTTTCCAAATCATCATGCTACAAGGGAAACCACACAGGAAGCTGTATATTCATTATCTCTATTCCTTTTCCTTCAGTCTTTTCTTGTTATGTTAGTTAAAAGGCAGAGAGAGCAGAGCCAGTTAAATTCCCACTGAATCTGAGCTCGCTGACAACTCACAAAACACAAGCGCTCATAATAGAACCAAACACTTAGCGGGTGTGAAAACCCTTTCTGTCTTCAAATTCTCGCCTTTTTGCTCCCTCTTGACACCATAATGTCAGAAAGGTTTCCGAAGGTCCCACTAAAGAGCCGTTTCACATGCTGTCTGCTCTATTCTCAAACCCTTCCCGCAGCTGGGTAATATGGAGCGCATGTTCGACTTGGCCAACAGTACTCCTCAGTACGCCAAAAGAGGCTCTTCAGTTCAGTCGCCACACAAGTTGACCCCCCTCCCCATAAATCCCCAAAGTATAGTGCTTGGACCAAACATGGACATATTTCATCTTTATTTCATACTACAAATATGTTTAACTTTAAGAGGCCCAAGCTTTAATGATCAGGACCAAAAATAGTACTTTCTGTGCATGTATGTGTATGTTGCCCTGTGTATGATACGATATACACTACCGTATAAAAGTTTGGGGTCAGTAAGATTTTATTTTTTTAAAGAATGTTACAAATGTTTAAATAATGATATTTTTAAAAGTGCTGTATTTCCATAAAAAATAGTAAGCAGTACAACAGTTTTCAATATTGATAATAATAAGTGTTTATTGAGCACCAAATCAGCATATTAGAATTATTTCTGAAGAATCATGTGACAATGAAGTAATGGCTGCTGAAAATTCAGCTTTGCATCACAGGAAGAAATTACATTTTAAAACATATTCAATTATTCAAATATCTCACAATATTACTGTTTTTACTGTATTTCTGATCGAATAAATGCAGCCTCGTTGAACATAAAAGCAACATCAAAAACATTTTAAAAATCTTATCAACCCCAAACTTTAAGTGCTAGTGTATAATGGATGCTTCCATGAAATCCCTAATATTGCTAAGGGAAACAATCCAATAAACTGTCCATAAACAGTGCTTATGTACCAACTGTGCAGTCATGCAGTCACTTTTGTTGCAATCATTTGAGCCTCATATGACCCCTTTCTATATGACAGTGAATAACTCTGACAGATCCAAAGGTCAAAGTAAAAGTTTTACCCGAGAAGACGGTCACATGATTGATGAGACTTTGCGGCAGTGAGATGACAGGTCGCACATTGATTCTCACACCTCTGTCCTACAATACATTTGTTCGAGAAGCTCAGTAACGTCTTGTGCATCATACACATTGTGATTCAGTGACTTTGTGAAGTGGGCATTAAGAGTAGGCAACTCAAGTCAATATGAGAAGAAGTCAAATTCAAATAAGAGGCCAGCAGGAAAAATGATTTAGCCAATTTAAATATACATAAAAAGACTACTGTTACAATGCAAAATTGTTTATTTGAATACATGATTGTCACTTTGTTAAAGGGATAATTCAACCAAAAATTAAACATTTAGTTATTAATTTACCCACCCATCTTTCCTCTGTGGAACACAGAAGATGACATTTTGAGAAAATTCTCAGTTTTTTATTTTATTTTATTTATTTTTGTCCATGGTAAGTCAATGTAAGTAAATGGTGACCAAAACTATTTGGGTACTAACATTCTTCAAAATCTTCCAAAATATGCTCTGCAGAAGGAAAAAAAAAAGTCTTATGCGTTTGGAACAAAATGATGAAAAGTAAATGATGACAGAATTTTCATTTTGGGGTGAACTATCCCTTTAACCAAAGAAAATAAAAAAATGTGTGGGGACAAAATCAGCCAAAGTAAAATGTGTTGTAAATGATGTTTATGCTAAAATGTGTATATATCTGCATAATTTAAAGGTTTATTTTAAAAACAAAAATGATATACTATTGATACTGTAACAAAACAGTTGTTTTCATTGGCAAAAATAAGTATGCAAATTAGGTTGGTAAGACCACACCTCTTCTGCCCAAAACACTTGAAAACTCCGGGCTTGACTGGAAACATATGAAGAATTCCAATGCAAAAGCCTCTAAAAGCCATCTTGGTCAAAAATGCGATAACGATACTGAGTGAATGCTCTTCACACATAGTATATGTTCATTAAGTACTTTCACTTCAAATGCGCTAAATCCCAGCCTCAACCCATTCAGATGTACCAGTGCTTACATAGAAACCTATACATAGTAGCCAGAAAGAAATGCTAACTTTAAAGAAAAATGTCAGACGTACTTAGAGGCTTTTGCTTCTGAACTCTTCATATATTGAAATGAACTAAACAACACTCAGCGGCACCTGACTTCTAAAGCCAGTTTTTGTAATGTCTATTCAATGATTTATTTGTCTGCACCACAATGTAATGTCTTTCAGATATCTTCATTTGGGACTTTTTATATATTTGATTAACTTTAATTGATTCAGATGGACCAAAGGGAAATGTTTACTGCCAAAGAATATGCAGAGAGTGAACTAATTATTCTGACTTTGCATTAAATAGCTATCAGCTTAGAAACTCAAATATGCAAGCTGGAATATCTGAATAGACATGTTCTGGAAAGAGAGCCAAACCCTGTTCTTTCTGCTGACTGAAACACATGCACATTCTTGTATGTCACTTTGGTAAGGAAACGTCTGGCAAAAGAATATGTGCAAACACAGGGCTCGTTGTTCAATCCAGATTTTTTCTTTGGTTGGTTTATAGTGTCTGTGTTTATGTGAATTTAGTTAGTGATTGTGTGTCAGTAGGTGGGCGGGTACAGTGTTTATATAATGACAGTTTCAAAGACTGATCTCCAAACAAATAGAAGCATGAAAAACTCAGATAATGAATCTGCTCCAAATATAACATGGAAAAAAGCCATAATGATGGGGGATTTATATTGTTTGTGAGGGAAAGCTTTGTAGCTGATGTGGCATCATTAATCTCGGAAACACACGGCTCAAGTATAACAAACACAGACTCATGTCTATGGTGCTAAATTATTCAGTTAACTCTTTTACACTTCTTTTATGGCCTATGAACCATATTTCTTATTTGCAGAACAATCAATCTTGCTCAATCAGGGTTTTAAAAAGTTTAATACATTCTCAATTGGTTGAGATCTGGACTCTTTTGGACATTAACATTGTTGTTTTTATGATAACGTAAGCTTTTGTTTGGGGTCATTGTCATACTAGAAAACAAATCCTCCAAGTAACTGGTGTGTTGCAGATTTCACCAGGATTTTGCTGAATTAATTTTGCACTCTGCCCTCAAAAGCCTTCCAGGGCTGCTGCAGAGAAACCTCAAGCTGCCGGCACCGTGCTTCGCTGTGGGGATGGTGTGTTTCTGATGATACAAAGCTTTTGGTTTACGCCAAACATGCTGTTTACTCTGATGGCAAAACGCTCAATTTTGGTCTCGGCAGATCATAGAACGTTCTTCCAGTTGGCTTCAGTGTCTCTTGCATGCCTTCCAGCAGGCTCTAATTTTTTCAGTAGCAGAGAGTGTTTTTTTTTTTTTTCTTTTCTGACAGTGGCTATTCTTTGCCACTGTAGCATAAAGCTGTCACTGGTAAAGCAAACCGGGCAACAGATGTACGCACAGTCTCTGCATTCTCAGTCACTGAAGCTATACTGTATCTTCTTCAGAGTTGTCAGTTTTCTTGTGGAATCCCTCGCCAGTCTTTTTCAGTGCTTCATCAGTGCTAATTTAATGTCATATTACAATGAGTAATCATAGGTATTTATGCGCACAGTCTCTGCATTCTCAGTCACTGAAGCTATACTGTAGCTTCTTCAGAGTTGTCATAGTTTTCTTGTGGAATCCCTCGCCAGTCTTTTTCAGTGCTTCATCAGTGCTAATTTAATGTCATATTACAATGAGTAATCATAGGTATTTATGCATAAAGCGTGGTTTTAGAGCAGATACATTTTTGTATGTTTGCAGAGAGACATTATTGGCATATTGACAAAATTTAAAATGTAAGCATTGCACATGAACATAGAGACAAACATTTTTACAAATCCTTGTGTTCGTGGAATTAGTCTTTTGTGCTTGACAAGGCTGTATTTATTTGATTAGAAATAGAGTAAAAACAGTAATATTGTGAAATATTATTACAATTTAAAATACCTGCATATGATAAATATCATTTAAAATTATAGTGAAAATTCAGCTTTGCCATCATTGGAATAAATTACATTTTAATCCAATGATGGCAAAGCTGAATTTTCAGTATCATTACTCCAGTCTTCAGTTATAATGATTTGCTGCTCGATAAACATTTCTTATTAGCAGTGTTGAAAGCAGTTGTGTTGCTTAATATTTTAGTGGAAATTTTTGTAACATTATAAAATTCTTTACTGTCACTTTTGATCAATTTCATGCATCCTTGCTGAATAAAATAAACAAATAAATAAATACTAAAAACTAAAAAGCTCAGGCTTCCTATTAAAGAGGCTGAAAGTCCATGAAATCAATTATTATTATTTTATTGTTTTAATCATTATTTTTATTTTTATAGAATGTATAGATTTGTTTTATGATGGGTGAATAGTTCTTAAAAGCCCTGTATGATAGACATACATACATCTATACAGTGCTTAAGTTTAGATCAGCTGAAAAAACATCTTTGAGCATCAGCTCTTCCTAACTTACATTATCCTTGTATTATACCTTAGTCAAGAAAGATTCAATTTTACTGATGCAGTAATTTCGTTCTTAATATATACATTAAAATAAATCCAGGTAATTCCAGACTGCACATGACTGATTTAGACATCAGCAGTCCTGATTAACGCTCTGAACAGGTCTTTGGTACCTGGGAGATGTCCAGACGGTTTTATTCTGAGCCCCAGGCACCAACAATGATAAGCATCTACGGGAATCGTTGAGAGCTTATGTGCTTTAAAATGGTAGGTGGCTAATGACTGTTTTAAGACATTGATGCACAGGGGGCTTTCAGCATCTGCAAGGTGAAGAAAGAACATTACCATATTAAAAATGTAAAATATGACTCCAGAGCAGTAGAGCCCGGCTAACTGTCAGGGAAAATGAAAGGTGCAGTCAGTGGAATGAATAAGAAGTCTGCCCAAACCTGCCAACACTCCAGTTATTTACTACTTCTTAAACTGTTCAGTGCAGTTGTCCTCCTGTTTATGGGCTAAATGTGTTTTCAGGAAAGAGATCTTACTGAAACATCTATGTATCGTTACTCAAAACCACGAACAGCAATGCAGAGCTGAGATGCAGTATGTCATATACGCTTAAAAATAAGAACAATGTTACAAATGTTTTGCTTAATTCAAATAAATGCTTTCTATTTATTTATCTCATTGAATTTGATTCCATAACAGGAATAAAGTATACTTTAAAATATTTAAAAATAGAAAACGGTTATTTTAAATTGTAATAGTGTTCCACAATATAACAGTTTTAACTGTATTTTTAATCAAATAAATGCAGCCTTGGTGACCATTAAAGACTTTAAAAAAATTAATAAAAATAAATAAATAAATAAATAAATCTTAGTTTGTCCAAAAATTCCATCATCATCATCAACAACAACAACAAAAATAAATAAATAAATAAATAAGCTAATAATAATAATAATAATAATAATAAAACAACAATTTTACAAATAGATCTAATTATTGCTGTATTAAATTATACTTATGACTGGGGCAGACATTAGTTTCACCTCACCTCAGTGATCTAATCCTATTTGCATAAAATAACTTTGAACTTATGGACCTGTTGCTATGACAACAACTCCAGGATGCCCTTAGAAAAACAATTATATCAAGCGACTATGGGTTGAACAGTTTTATCCAGCTCACTCATTAGGTTGTATGTTGTATGTTTATTTTTCAAAGTGTGTCTAGGGAACAGAGAAAAGATAAAGAATAACTGAATAAACCACAGCATAAATAACACGATTGGTGTTTACCAGAGAATATTTGACCCAACATCCCATTTAAAATGGCCATTGATATGAAATGCAACATTCAATAAAGCCATCAAGGTTTTCCCAGTGTCAAGCTGAAGTATTCTGTCCCTGTAGAGTATTTTGTGGACACCACAAGGTTATTCAATATGCTTTTTTTTGTCTCTCTCCCAATTAAAATCCAGCCCAAGGCTCTGCTAAAACAATCAAGCCAAGGATGCAGCTGTTGCCAAACGTTGAGGAGAGCTACATTCCCACTGTTCTGCATTAATAGTGATTCAGTGAAAGTTGAATACCTCCTCCAGCCTGCATTACTGCAGCACACGCTTCATTGAAAGCCACAATGGTTTGGCTGATTGTGGCCTTTTTCCATCCTTGTTAAATCTTTTATAAAAATCAGCCTCCTTGTTTTTACCAAATATGAAGGATAATTTAGTGAAGCCAGAGTTTTTAAACAAAATTTTAAAACCCAGAATTGAGAAAGGTCAGTTCTTGGCTGGTAATGTGTGCTGAGTGTCATTTTCACAAATATTCATTTTGTTAGTAGGTGTGTGAAATGTGAGGGACAGAGGACTCTGCTGGGGCCTCATACTTCAAATACTCTTATTCCAGCTCCAAAAACAACCAGAAAGGGCCAAAGGATGTTATTACACAACACATTAGACCCTCTTCACCTTTTCAAACACTGAGGAATTATAATGGGATGTTATATAATCTGCAATGAGTTCTTTCCTGGAGGCACATACAGAGATAATATAAACATGTTCTGTTAAGGTTTTTAAAAGTCAAAGTTAAAGAAATAGTTATATAGTTACCCTCATGTTGGTCCCATATGCTTTTATGTTTTTCACTTTAACACAAAAGGTGAAAGGTGAATAATTTTAGGACTATTTTCAGTGAATAACAACCTGAAATATATAGAAAATTATGACGTGCTGAATGAGTAAAGAAAAAACTAACATATGGGTTCAGAGCATTTTTTTTTTTTTTTTTTTTTTAAATTGTTTATTGGCGGTTTTGGCAAACCAACTTAAAGGTGCATTACCGCCACCTACTGATCTGGAGTGTGGCGTGAACAGATTTGGTAGAAGGATATATATATTATATATTAAAAAAAATATATATATATTTTATATATATATATATATATATATATATATAATTATATTTTATATTTTTACATTAACAACAATGTAATCAATATTCTATTTATTAAAGCCATGTATTAATTTAATCAAGTTAGCGTTTTAAGCATTTTACATTTATTAAAATAATAACTCACAGCAGTACCTATAATTTAAATAATACATTTTATTTGTGAACTTATGTTCAGCTATTCTTTTTAATAGTTAACTTTTAACTATTTTTGAATTTTTCAGAATCAAATTCAGAATCAAAGTCATCAAATTTCACCAAGCTGATTGCTCACTAAAAAACTCCCACGGATCATGTTTTCATCCCATTTTAAGTCTTATTTTGACGTAACAAAGTGGTTATATCTGTGTGTGAGTTGTTTACTTACTTTTTTAATTAGTCTTCCCATTAACGCCATATATTGTTCATTCAGACTGATTCGCGTACGTGGAACTAGCACGAGCACAAGAGGCGGGATTTATCACATGAACCAATCACAGCCAAACATAATCAGTCATTTCCAATCATATCGCGATTGAGACATTGCCTCCTCTCACGTGACTTTCCCCCATTCATTCTCAATTGCCCTCCAGTAAAGTCACTGCATGCTATGCCGTCTCTGTTAAAGGGGTCATATGATGCTATTTTAAAGATCATTATTTGGTGTATTTGGTGTAACAGAATATGTTGTGTCTGAGCATTTCTTTTTGAAATCCAAAAATCTATAACATTCATTCTCTCATTAAAAATAAATAAGTAAATAAAAATAATAATAAAAATTCAATTTTACGCATACTTTAACTTGAAGGCACATAACTGCATTGGACAAACTGTTCTGTGTCCTGTTTGTTTAATTATGTGGTCACATACTGCTAGACAGACGTTTGAAACAGTCTGCAGTGTTGAAATTCTTCAGTTTGACATTCAGAGCAGGAGCCAAGAACATCCAACTACAATATAAGACCCGCAAACTTTCTTGGCCGATTTTCTGTCTATGCTTAAAACCGGTGAAAAAAGTGCAACAAAAAATGGATCACTTGGATTACATTTTTACAAACAGGGCTGTACAGTGCGAGACATATGTTGCACATGCTACAAAAATATCGGTCTGTGCGATTAATAAATTTAGCACAGTAGCATGTGTGCGATAGACCTACAGTTTTGCAATGTGTGTGAGCATGTTCACAAACCGTTGTTAAACAAAGAGAACATTTAATGACATGTGTTTAGTCCAAATTCACTTAATAACGTCAGTGGAGTGTTTGAAATAACTTCCTTTTGTGCTTTGACGTGGTTTCATATCACAGAATGAGGCAGAAATCATACTATAGATCGTTTGCACCTACATCACAGAAGGACTTAGTAAGCAGGAAAGGGCGCGATATTTTGACAAACTAAAGTTAATAGGTGGTAAAGATCCGTATGAGCTGGCTCCTTTGTTGTGGACTGACGACCCGACAATTCTTCCTTCTATTTGTTATCCCGACATAAGCTGCATTTCCTAAGTAAGTAAGTTACCCTTCAAACTGTGTAAATTGAAATTGAAAATTGAAAATAAACCCAATGGAAACACGTCAATTTCGCAAGAACTCCCATATATTGCTAAAAAGTTGTACGCTTGCATGAGGTGGTTTTTCAGGCAATTCGAAAAAGGAATATATCGCAAAACTCCAATGGAAACAGTTTTGTCGCATTTACAGGTCACCTGGTGTACATAAAAGTCACATGATCATTATTTAATATGTCAGTGGTGTTCGGAAATGTTTTTTTTTATTATTATTATTATTTTTAATCAAATGTAAATTCATGTCCCAGTC
>NW_015540969.1:0-1254 GCF_001515605.1 Sinocyclocheilus anshuiensis
CACACACACACACACACACACACACACACACACACAATAAAAATTTGTAACATTTTTAAATAACATTTTTATTTAAGTGATACAGTAAAACATAAATACTGAATGACAAGAGATTTTACTGTTATAAAAAGACTCATCAATTAATTAATTAATTCATTCATTCATTGAAAGTGTCAGAATAAATATGAAATACAATTTCTCTCGATTGCTTAAACACATTTCTTTCTTTTTGTTGTGACTCCTTTTCTCGAAACTCTAAACACAAATCCATAACTTCTCACCCAATTCCCCATACTTCCTATTTTCAGGTCAAAATGAAGCTCTCTACTCAAAACCATACAATCTTGCTGAAAAAAAAACAAACTTTGCCCTCAGACATGACACACACATAAGCCCTCAGAAACACACACACCACAACACAGTCTCACACACTAATGAGATCAATTCATAACACTGTTGCAAAAAACCTTCTTTTGGCAATCAGGTATCATTTTACAGATCTGTTACAGTATACAACATAATTAGAGCAGATACGTGTTACAGTAAATATAGCAGATACAGTGAAATTCCACAATAAGCTTTACAGTAAGAAAATATTATTTTCATTACACTGCTGTAAAGAGATCTTACAGTACAGTAGATGAAGAGCACTAGAAAGGAAAAGGTCAAATACCAAAACTGTACCTGGCTACAATAATATAATATTATATATAAAAAGTAAAAGTTCTCTCATCTGAAGTACTGCTACTGTTTTGTCATTATATTTGATCTGTCAGTAGTGTTGAAAGCCTGTAGGCCAGCTGTCCTCATGCACAAGAACATGATCAACTACAGCGCTGTGTATTTCATCGGGAATAAATGTGCTTTGACCTCGTCCCCTTCAGTTCCCTTTCATGGGAACTTCGAACTGCGTCCTCTAGGGGTCGCTATGGGGGAACGCCTCGGCGTGCCCCGTGTCTGAAGCATACATTGAAAAAACACCAACTCGTTGGCCGGCGACAGCCATGACGTCACTACCGGTGCGACTATAGTATAAATAGGCGCCGGGAGCACACATCATTCTCTTCTTCGTCTTCATTGACTGTTTTGTTTGAAGCGTGCATTTCTGTGGTAAGAGTGATCTCTATTTATCTCATTATGGCGAGCACTAGCAAAGCATTTAAGGATGTGTGCATCCGTGTCATCGCTATTTGACACCAGATGACACACACGATCTATGTGTTGTTTGTTTGGGCGAAGAGCACGCACGCGATG